>NW_009720170.1:0-1155 GCF_000703405.1 Apaloderma vittatum | reverse complement strand
TCAAATGGGACCAAAATTGGCTCAAATGGGATAAAAATAGCCCCAAATGGGACCAAAATAGCCCCAAATGGGACCAAAATGCAGGAAAATGGGATCAAAAATAACCTGAAAGAAGCTCAAGAGCAAGTACTGGTGGAAGAACCTCAAGGTGGGTCCCCAAAATGACCCAAAATTGCCCCAAAATTGACCCAAAATGCCCCGAAATTGGCTCAAATGGGACCAAAGTTGGCTCAAATGGGACCAAAATAGCCCCAAATGGGACCGAAATAGCCCCAAATGGACCAAAATTGGCTCAAATGGGACGAAAAATAACCTGAAAGAAGCTCAAGTGCAAGAACTGGTGGAAGAACCTCAAGGTCAGCCCCTGAAACACCCAAAATTGACCCAAAATGCCCCCAAATTGGCCCAAATGGGACCAAAATTGGCTCAAATGGGACCGAAAATGGGTCAGTTGGGACTGAAATAGCCCCAAAAATAACCTGAAAGAAGCTCAAGTGGAAGAACTGGTGGAAGAACCTCAAGGTCGGTCCCCGAAATGCCCAAAAATGCTCCAAAATTGACCAAAAATGCCCCCAAATGCCCTTAATATACCCCAAAAATTGCTCCAAAATGCCCAAAATTGCCCCAAAATGCCCAGAATTGCCCAAAATTCCCAAAATTGCCCCAAATGGCCTTAAAATACGCCAAAAAATTGCTCCGAAATGCCCCAAAATTGCTCCAAAATTGCCCCCAAATGCCCCAAATTGCCCCAAAATGTCCAAAATTGCCCCAAAACGCCCTTAAAATACCCCCAAAATTGCCCAAAATGCCCTTAAAATACCCCAAAAAGTTGCTCCCAAATTGCCCCAGAATGCCTCAAAATGGCTCCAAAACTGCCCCAAAACGCCCTTAAATGTCCTTAAAAGTACCCCAAAAATTGCTTCAAAACACCCAAAATTGCCCGAAATGCCCCAAAATTGCCCCAAAATGCTCCAAACAAACCGAAGTTGCCCAAAAACGAGGGAATTTGCCCCAAAAACGTGGTTTTTCGTTGCAGATGATGATCATCCTGGGCGTGATCTGCGCCATCGTCCTCATCATCATCATCGGTGAGCGGGGGCGGGGCATGCAAATCCATGCCAATGAGGGGGGGGACAAAACAACCCCGCCTCCTCG
>NW_009720169.1:1252-1641 GCF_000703405.1 Apaloderma vittatum | reverse complement strand
AAGGGGGGAAGCGCGGCGAGACATCTTGGGGGAGGGCAGACGGAGAATTAAAAATCAGCCGCGTTTTACGCCCGTCATTGAGGGCTGAAGCAGCTGTCCTGCGGGTTTTGCCCTTTCAAAGGGGCTACGAGAAAGCTGGTGAGGGAATTTTTAGCGATGCGTAGAAAACTGGGAATTGTTTCTGTTCTGTACTTTGGATGGATGGTTGTGCCCGGTCGTTTGGGATGGCTGATTATGTTCTGCAACGTGAGGGGAGACCTGTTCTGTTTGTCTGGAAGGGGGGTGTGCAAGCTGCAGGAGGGGGGGCCAGGACCTCTGCTCGCACAGCTGAACGGGGATTGGTGCAGGATCCAGCTCTGCTCGCACAGCTGAACGGTGATTGGTGCAGG
>NW_009720169.1:497-941 GCF_000703405.1 Apaloderma vittatum | reverse complement strand
GCAGGATCCAGCTCTGGCTGCAGAGCTGCACGGGGATTGGTTGGTTCAGGATCCAGCTCTGGCTGCAGAGCTGCACGGGGATTGGTTGGTTCAGGATCCAGGGCACCAGGCAAAAGAAGAGCTCAAAGCTTTGTGGCTGAGGAAGACTTAGAGCCTTCCTCAGGAAGACTGCCAGAGCGCACCTGAGAAGCGCCAGGGAGATGCACTGCGCACGCAAACCGGGCAGGGACTTGTGTTAATGAAGCCATGAATACGCACGTAGGCAGCCCCTATATGTTGGGGGTCTCCCCATTCCCAATATATGTGCATTTAAAGGAGAAATCCTATACGTGCCTGGCACCGTAATAAAGAATACCTGCTTAATAACTTCGGTTATTGGGTTTTTCTGGGTCATTAGTATGTCAGGTAGTGACAGGACTAGAGGGAATGGATTGGAGCTTGAGG
>NW_009720169.1:0-479 GCF_000703405.1 Apaloderma vittatum | reverse complement strand
GAGATTGAATGTTAGGAAGAAGTTCTTCACCATGAGGGTGGTGAGACACTGGCACAGGTTGCCCAGAGAGGTGGTGGAAGCCCCATCCATGGAAGTTTTTAAGGCCAGGCTGGATGCAGCTCTGAGCAGCCTGATCTAGTGGGGGATGTCCCTGCCCGTGGCAGGGGGTTGGAACTGGATGATCTTTAAGGTGCCTTCCAACCCTCTGACCAACGCTACCTGCTGCTGGCAGCCTCTGAGACTACTAGTACCAGCTGTGGAAAATGGGCAAGGAATCTCATTTGATTGTCAGAATACCCCACTCCACCTCCCTCAGGCATTGGTCTGAACCTCACTAGCGTGTGTGTGAGGTGCTCTAACATAGAACCAGGGACCTGCTGCAGCTCCAGGCATGCCCAGGCAATTCCAACCATTCCCAGGGATGGAGGCCTCTGGGAATCCTGTCCCAGTCTTTGACCACCCTCAGGGTAAATCACAGA
>NW_009720168.1:2653-16052 GCF_000703405.1 Apaloderma vittatum | reverse complement strand
CTTTTGTAAGAGCTTTGAAGACCTCATTTTGCCTTGTGCATCTAACAGGCTCTTCCTGGAACTCTAAGAAAGCTCCTCCCCCTGTATATGGGGCAGGAGGACCACCTTTGTAGAGCACGAGCAGCAGGCACCTGGCCAGAATGGCCCAAAGGAGCCCTGGCCAGGGGCCGTGCTCAGTGTTGCAGAGGAAGGAAAAAAACCCCGGTGACACTTGCTAACCCATCGTGGGTTTAAAAAAGCCTTTCTCCCTCCAGCTGCAGGTCACGAGAAGCCATCTCCATGGTGCACGAGCAGCAGGCAGTTAGCGAGCCCAAAGGGAGCAGAGGAGCCCTGACAAGTGGTCCTGCTCAGTGCTGCAGAGGAAGGCAAAAAACCCCCGGGGACCAGTGCCAATCTGCCCTGGGGGAACATTCCCTCCTGATGCCAGCGCCATCAATCAGCTATTCCCTGAGCATGGGAGCAAGACCCAGGAGATGCACAAGCCCTGTTCTCCCACAGCCTGGAGCCATCTCAGGGGCTTACAAACGCTCCAGGTCTGATCAACTTTGAGGGCAAGAATCCTTGCCATGCCTGGCAGGACACCAGTAGGTGCTGCAGAGCACTGGGACCCCTGGCACCTGCATCTCTGCTTCCCATTTCCTAGGGCTGCTCTTCCTGGCTCCACAGGGGATGAGGATGGTGAGCTCTGCAGTGCTCCCGCAGAAGGCATTCCCTTGTCTGGCCACAGCTATCCCACTGGAAAATCCTGAGAGCCTCAGGCACCTCCTTATGTTGGTGGTTCTTCTCATCCCCAGCAGCCTTGCCCAGCCTCCTTGGTGTTCTTCTCTCAGACCCTCCAAGTAAATCCACAGATTCCTCAAGGACTTCCTCTCAGATGTCTTCAGGCTGCCCCAGGGGCCAGGAACACAGGAGGACACTGACTTTTATCCTGGCCCAGGGCATTGCGACAGCTGCATTGCAGGGTGGTAGCACTGTGACATGGGTGTGATGGACTCCCCTGCCTAGCCTCACCCAGCACCCCTCTGCCCAGTGGCCTTTGGAAAAAGGGCTTTGGGCTGCTGACCCCAGGACAGTCCCTGTGCCCAGGAGGCCCAGGGGGTTTTGATTCTGTTTCAGAGCTGATGCTCACAAACACTGACACAAGGCACACGTGTAGCCAGGAGCGGGCTGATGCATTCTTCAGTTTAGCTTGATAAAATCATCCCTTACAGTCTGGCAGAGGAAAGCCTCAGAGCCACAGAAAGTAGCCGCAGGAACACAGGGCAGGTTAGTGCTCGTGTCCTGAAGAGTGAGAACTTGACAAGTGGAGACTGGTCTGTGTGATTCTGGGTCAGGACAGTTCCAAGCACCAATACCAGCTGGGCCACAAGTGGATTGAGAGCAGTCCGAGGAGAAAGACATGGGGGTGCTTGTTGATGAGGGGCTTAACATGAGGAGGCAGCCGAGCAAGCCAACAATATCCTGGGGGGAAAGCATGGCCAGCAAGTCAAGGAAGGTGATTCTTTCTGCCCCTCTTCTGTGCTCTTGTGAGACCCCAGTCGGAGTGCTGCGTTGAGCTCTGCAGCCTCCAGCATAAGAAGGACATGGACCTGTTGGAGTGGGTCCAGAGGTGGGCCACAAAGATGATCAGAGGGCTGAAGCACCTCTCGCACAAGGACAGGCCAGGAGAGTTATTAATATCATCATTATTTCATTGTTCTGGGACAGATCCTCCACTACTTGCATTTTGTGAGAAGCATAGCTGCTATGACACCCATTTCATTCAACTAACAGGGAATGGGGAAAGGTGTAATAGCTCTTTTTAATTCATCCCTTGAAAACAAACATTATGTAATCTGGAGAGAACCTCACTAGAAAACACAAGACTGTTCCTTGCATTGGGTGGGAAGCAGGTATGATGAAGGATGGGGTGCCCTGCCATGGCTGGGTGGTGTCAGCCTGCCTACTTTCCTTTGGTTTGCAGCAAGATATCCCTACAACCACACTGTGCACCACTCTTCAGTGTAGAGGCTGAATAAGTATGCCCTATCTTCCTTTATACCAGAAGACACACTCCCTTCTGTAGGCCAGGCACGGAAGTGTGGCTGTCAACTCTTCTTTGCACCCAAGCACTGTTTCAACACATTTTCGTCATGCTAGGTCTAGTTCATCCCTACATTCATAGACTAAGTCAAACATGTCCTAATCTCCATGCACACAGAGGCATGAGCCCCACACTGAAACTAGGCAGAAATGTTACCGTGTAGTAAGAATCAGAAAACAGGATGACTCTTCCAAGAATGGGATCTGCACAGCATGCTGTACACCGGTCAGAGGCTGCTGGAAGCTGCACAACCCAGTGTTATCTGCATCTGAAGGGATGCAAGATTACTATACCAGTCTTTCTTTATTTATGGTGTTGCCTTTAATAAATGATATTTTAAGTGATACTTCACAGTATTTGAGTTTCTTTTTTAATGGGATCTTAACAAACCAGCACCCACTGGTACAAAATGGATGAAGAGGACAGGAGAGCTAGAATGGTATAGAAGAACAAAGTCATCAGAAGGACTAGAATTACATACGTGGATGGTATTTGAATGGAACAAGAGCAAAATGCAGCACCGATTCCTTAGGAAGGACAACCAAGATATACCAAAATGTAGTATGCAATGTAGCAACTTGTCAGTTCAAAATAACACAAAAAGCAAAAGCTCTCAGCTGCAGAGGTGTGAAACTAACAGGTGTTGGATTAAAATTACAGCACAAACTTCCAGTACACATACAAAATGTACACACATAACCTTGCATACTACATACTCATGCCCAGGAGCAGCTACTCCAAGGATGTACCAGCACAGAAAGAGATCGCCTTCAGCATCAGAGTGAAAAAATCTTCTGTCACATCCTGCTGATGCTCTCTGTGATAAACCGAGGAGGGTATTTAAGGATGGGTGTTATTACCCATGTTATGCACCATTGACCTGATTTGAAAGCCTCAGGATAAAAGTTCTCTGGAGCTCCTGGCACAGGTGGCAGTCACAATGGGGGAGAGGGGTAGCTGTGCCCATGAGGAGAGGATAAGTCAGGTGACCCAAATGGACCAATCACAGCATTCCTTCCCACTGTGCTCAGTATATAAGGGCCCCTAAAAAGAACCTCTGGTTTTGTGCTTTCAGAGTTGCTATTGGCTCTTAATCTTTCTCTGTGCTGCTGGTGTTTTCTGTTTCTGCATTGTAGAAGTGATCACTGGAGGCTGGTGCATGATAAGGGATATGAAAGATCTACTCTATACTATGCTCTTTGGCCCAGTTAGCTATTAGAGCAGTGCCAGAGATCTTTTATCCTGGCAGTCTCAAACCAGGACACCTGCTTAGCAAAATTAAGGTAGCACAGGCATCCAAATGACTTCTGTAAGCACCTTGTGACATAGAGGAGGACTTTTCTTGCTAAGAATAGGGAAAAAATAAAACCTGTCTCAGCGAAAGGGAAATTGTCAGCTGAAGAAGATACCCATACAAGACCTTGGTACACACATTTAAGCCACAAATCAGAGGAAGGTCCCAAGAGAATGGAAAAGCTCCTCAGAGGAGAATGAAGTTTAGAGAGAATCTAAGGAACTTGTAATGCCACTTTTCAGAGTAACAGAAGCTATCACAGAGGTATAGCAGCTTCCTTCCTCCTCTTCAGTATCTGTCTCCACCCTCTCACTAGCTCATTAACTAAAACTGCTAGGTTTTACAAAGCAGGGACAGGAACATGCTGAATCAGTTCCCCAGATCCACAGAAAGAAAGGTTCATCTGCATGTAAGCTTGGGGGAAGAACTCGGAAAGTAGAAAGCAGCAGGTGTTCATCAGGGGAGCAGCCTCTTCAGGCCAAATTTTCAGAATGCAAATCATTTGTGCTGTTTGACAAATTATGGCAATCGCACAGCTCTCCTACACTAGTGACAGAAATTCAGTGATTTAGACTAACAGATATTAATTCTTTTTCTCCATGTTCTTATCTTAAACATTGGGTCTTTTTGCAGATAATAAGACAATACAGAGGAACATCACGCCTCTTCTTCAGATTCTTCTAGTAAAGAAAAACAAAACCATTTCTTAAAGCCCCTTGTCTTGGTAAGACTGATTCTAAACTTCTCTTTACAGCTGCATGGCAAATTGGTATTATCATCCTCCCAGCTCCAAGAACAACTGCATATTAGGATCCCAAATCCCTCACCAGTTCAAAAAGTTTCAATTTCACATTACTCATCTGCTAAACGCCTGCCTTCTGCGGCACTAACCACTACTTTTTTGATCATGGACTGCTATACGAGACACTTGGCCTGCTGGTGGCAGGTGGAATGCACCTGTCCCAGATGGGGAAAAGGATTTTGGGGTAGGAGTTAGCAGGGCTCGTTGACAGAGCTTTAAACTAGATATGGAGGGGGAAGGGAAGAAAACTGGGCCTATTAGAAATAAGCCCAAGGGAAGCATGCCAGAGCTTGTAGGATGGTGTGCTAGTGAGGACTCTCACTCTGCCATTTAATTTGAGACAAGGGATAGACATTTAGAAGTCATGGAAACACCTGAGAAGGCCCTGATAGGAAATGAGCCCACACTCATAAAAAGGTGTTGGGATCAGTAGTGATCTGAAGTACATCTATACCAATGCATGCAGTATGAGCAACAAATAGGGGGAACTTGAAGCCATGATGCACCAGGAAAACTGTAACAGAAACATGGTGCGATACCTCACATTACTGGAGTGCCACAATTGATGGCTACAAGCTTTTCAGGAGGGACAGACAGGGAAGGAGAGGCAGTGGAGTGGCCCTGTATGTTAGGGAATGCTGTGAGGTTCCTGCACTGTATTGATAACTTCCTGCTCCAAGTGGTTGAAGAACCAATGAGGAAAGGTGTGATGCTGGACCTTAACAAAGAAGGTCTGGTCACAGATGTTAAGGTTGGAGGCAGTCTTGGCTGTAGTGACCATGATACGTTAGAGTTTAGTATTGTTAGGGAAAACAGCAAATAGGCTGGGGGTCCACAAGAAATTGGGAGGGGACACAGCTGACCCCAGCTGACCAAAGGGATATCCTGTACCACATGTCATGCTCACCTAGAGGAAAAGAAAGAAGGAAGGGGAGGGCACTTGGAGTTACAGAGTCTGTCTTCACAAGGAAGCATAACATACAATGAAAGCCTGCTTTCCCAGAAGTGGCTGAACACTTGCCTGCAGGTGGGCAGTAGCAAATTAATTTCATGCTTTGCTTTGCTTGCATGTACAGCTTTTGCTTTACCTATTAAACTGTCTTTATTTCAACCCGTGAGTTCTCTTCACTTTTATCCTTTCGCACCAGGGGGAGCGAGTGAGCTGTCTACCACGGTCAACCTGCAACATAGGAAAAACTGGACTTTGCAACTGGTAAAGATGCATGGGACCAGCGTGTTGGAGGGGGCGAGTGGAAATATGCCAGCTGACAAGGCACGTGCAAGGTAATGGGGAGCATTGACAAATAAAGGTAGAGTAGGCAGAGAGGCATATAAAAAGGGTTAGTCAACATGCTCACTGCTGCAGTCTGTCTTGCCTTTTTAAGTCCCTTCTTCACAGTCTCTGCATAACCTCCCTATCTCATCTGTGTATCTGCCAGCTAGGTGCCAGTTCCAGGTAGGAACTGCATGAGCGAGATTGGTGCCAGCTACCGGAATTAGGTGGTGGCTGTATGTGTCCCAGGGCTACTGGAGTAAGTGCAGGGTTACCAGGCACCAGGGTGGGAATTGTGTGTGTCTCAAAAATCAACTACTGTTGGGAAGACTGGCATGAGTGAGGCAGGTGCAGGTCTTGGTGCCAGAAGCTGGAGGAAAACAGCAGGTCACAGTCCACATACCTGGTGCTGGCTAATGGATGGCAATTGTCTGTGCATTCCCCAAACCAGGTGTGCGTGGAGCATGTGTTTGCTGCAAAACTTGAAGTTGGATGAGCCAGTTAGTACGAGGGCCTGGCTCAGGGCTGGAGTCTTAGGCAGGTGAAAGGTCTCTGTGCTTGCATCCAGAGGGACCGATGAGTATAGGATACCTCTGGGCCTTGCTAGCGAGGACTAATCTAGATTATCCAGCAACTAGGGGACTCATGGAACAGGTAAGAGGGCCAGGCGCTGGGCAGGGGTACTAGACAGACAGTGCCAGTACTTGAGCAATCTCCAAATAAGTGTGTGCTTGTGGGCATGAGAGCATTATGTATGTGTGCCAGCATAGTGACCTTCTGATTCTGCCAGATGAAGAGAAGGAACAAGTTGTGGCCTCCTGTGCTACTTCTACATGGGTCCTGTACATAGATGCAGTTGAAGGCATAGCTTGTCTATGTCAGTCTGTGACCAGCTGTGTCAGTCCTGTGTGTATTTGTATGTGTCTCTGGGACACAAGTTCAGCTTCACTGCCGGCTGAACCTGTAAGTAGGAAAGCAGCAACATCCCTCAGCCCAGGGTATACATATCACTGGTACCTAGGTACCTGAGGCTGGGCTCCAGTAGCTGGGCCAGAGCTGCTAGAGGGGGGAGCCACTCCTAATATCCTGTAGCATCCTGTGCGTTAGAAGAACAAAATGTTGGAAAGAGGCTGGATGGTCATAGTTATTTTGTAGTCCCATCAGTGGCTCATATTTGTTTTGTCTTGGCAGCTTACGTCACAAAATTTTTCCGGCATAAAACAATTGGTTCATCATGTGGAACCAGCTAGGGCTGTTAATGAGAATACTTCTTCCCATTTTCAGTGTCAGGGAGCAGCAAGAGCAAGGCTGCTCCAGAAGTAAGGAGGAACCAGGAGTACAGATTGGCAACAATGCAGAGGCTAGACAGCACCCCTACAGCTGAGGCACAGGCCCACAAAATCTAAACCAGGCAAGCAGAACCAGGTGGTGAGAGCAACAGCTCCCATCCAAAGCCAATCCAGGAAATCTAAACATCAGTTCAGAAATAAGGCTGGAGCCAGTCCCAGTTTAGGGAAGTACAGAATGCCACAGCCTGAGCTGAAACAGGATCTGTGGACCCATGGACAGGGAATGTGTCAGGGTTCCTGGTGAGGCTGTATTGGGCCATTAAGGCCCAATACTGCCCTTAGAGCTCTAACAACTGCACTCACAGACGACAGCAGGTTTAAACCTGAGTAAGTATTCTTTTCCCTATGATCAGCACATATACATCAGCTCGATGGCAGGGCTGAGCTATATTCTTGCACTGTATTTAGGCAGGAAGGGTAAGAAAGCACTGGGCTGGAGAGACATCACCTCTGTTGGTCTGTTTAGTCACCTCTTCTCCAGAATACAAAATGGACATACTACTGCACACTCCTGACCTGTACCAGCATTACTCCCACTTGTATTGATTTTTTTATCTAAAAATAAACCAAAACATTTTCTTGTAACTTCTAATCTCTTTTTTAAAAATAGCAGTCATAGAGCCCTCATAGCTAAGAGGCCATTATTACTAGTTCTTAGGCTATACCAGAAAAAGTAATTTCCACCAGGTTATACAGAGCATATTTTTCAAAGGAGAAAATCCAAATACTTCAAAGCCTACTTTCATAGTGCATACACTGTATCCTACTCTGACAGTTTTTCCCCTCACCTCAGGAGAAAACCCAGGAATATTTACCCCATAGCTCTTACCATGCAATTGCTGTAATCTGGTGTAAAGGCTATTTTCATCTCACACACTTTTTGGGTAATTCCACTTACCCGTGAAAACTAACAGAATCTGGAAGATGCTTTCTGTTTTGTCTGAGAGAAATGATGTAAGAAGGCAAAGAAAAAATATTCCTGGGTCACTGTCTCTCCTTCAGCTTTCTCTTGACCACTTGCAAGAACGTGCAAGAACTCTGCAAGTACAGAAAGATTAATTGCTCCCTTAACCTCAATCCTCCTTGAAAATAAAAATTAAAAAAAATGACCCAAAACACCCAAAACAAAAAAAACCCACACAAACAAAATACCCAACACAAGAGTTACTGTCTAGCAGAAACTCTCAGTCCCATTTGACAGCTATTGCTCACAACTTCTAAAACAAGTTTCGCAAGTTATGCAAAACTCTGTGGAACACCAAAGGTTATATGGAACAAATGCAATTACACATGAAATAAGGAGGAAAAGACATCAGAAGATAACCAGGAAGTAGGGGCAGTAATCATGTCACCGAAACTAGTCATGCTCTTGGCTGCTCAGCATCAGAGCTTAGATGCAATCTCTCCATGTCTGATGCCATGACACAGGTTGTACTATGCTTTCCATCTGGAAAGAGGAAAAAAACATGATCTACAGGTAACTTGCCCTTTATTTCAAAAAAAATGCTGTGTTCACACATGTCCTCATATGATACTCATTCTGTATATTTCAAAAAAATTGCTGTCTTCATACATGTCCTCATATGATATTCTGTATATTTGAAAAAAATTGCTGTGTTCACACATGTCCTCATATGACACTCATTCTGCACATAGAGACCTTCACTGCCCACATGAATAAGGTAATTCAGACTGTTTATCTCATCCTCTCTCACCAAGAGCTAAATGCATCATTTAAGCGCTATCAGAACTACTGAATCATGTTGGAGCAAGTCAGACCAAAAGATACAACCAGGAAAAGACACTGCTGAGATGCTGGTGAGCCTCAGCATCAGTTACATCCTGCTACATGGTGGCAGCCACAGGAAGCTCCTCTTCCTCAGACACATTTCTGCAACACAAGTACATCACTGCTAAAGGACTGTGTTTACCTGCTCAGGCAAATAACAATCTGTCAATATTACAGCTTGTTCAGAGATCCCTTAACATGGAGCCACATTGTCCAATATTGAATACATCCAGCAAAAGCTCCAGAGGTCAATTCTACCTTTATGTTTGTTGCTTTCCTCACAGCTCAAAGCATCCCAAAAGCACATGAAAATTTCAGTGTTGTTCTCTGTAACACTTAGATATGCCAGCTCCCCAGAGTTACATCTTTCTTGCATGCAACTCTTCATAAAAATGGTCTTCTGTATGAGGAGATATTTTGAGTAATGTCATAAATATGGAAATAATGTCTCTGTGATGGCTGCATCCAACAACGTATCACACGACAGTACTCCAGCAACTCATGAAAGCTTTTGAACTTTGCAGAGAAGGCCTCAGGTTTGAGAATGACCAAGATTCTAAAACATTCCGGCAAGTGCTGGAATAAAATACTGAAGTGAAACATCCTCGTGGAGCAAGATGAAGTGGACAATTCTTTTACTTACAATATCTGTAAAGAGAAAAAAAAAGAAAAAAACCAACACAAATTCAGTTTAAAGCAGGAAAAACACTTTAAAATTACATCTTCTATAGAATGCCACCGTAAGAATACAACGTTTTTACCACTTCTGACAGAAGGATGACTATACATATCATCCTGAAATTTATAAATCCTTGAGGGTGTATGAAGCATTACTGAAGAGTCTATGAAAGCTTGTATCAAAAATGAAATATGTAATGCATGGGCCTATAATGCTATACCCATGATTTAAATCTTGCTTGGGAAATTCTTAGCACTAAACCAGAACACACAGATATTCTCAGGAGGAGTACAGTTGTCAAAATAGGATATAAACCCCTGCATATGCTTCTGCTAGACAGAATATATTGCTTATATGATTAGAAACACTAGCTGCATAAAACATGTTTTGGTACCGAATGTAAGAAGGCATCCGAGGAACAAATCAAACAAAAAACAATGTGTCAGTAAATCCCAGTTTCTCTGCTAGAAACTAGGGACTTTGTTTTAAGACTTTAAAAAAATAGTACATTAAAATAATAACAAAAAATAATAACTTCAAAACAGAGACAATAAGAAAACACAATTAATCAGTCTGAGTATTCACCTTGATACTTATAAAGGTCCTGGCTTAATTTTTTTAATGTTTTTTTTTATTCTTCCCCAAATGCTTAAGGCCTGAAGCTTACTGCCTAAAGACAGAAATATTAAAAGTCCTCAGGTACAGTAAAAATAGTCATGTTTCAAACAGACAAATCAGAAGATATGCTGTTCTGCTGAGACTACAACCTCATTAAGTGGAGTTTGCAAGCAGAGATTCTGAACTTACTGCACAGTGCTTTTGTGGGATTGACCTGCTGTCCAGCAAGCAGCTGCTGCAGCTTCCTGATGTCTATGCGTGCCTCAGCCATGCTTTCCAGATCTCTGTCTTGAGCAGAACTTTGGCATCCATCCTCTGATGCTAAAAGCATAAGAACCAACACTTATAAATACATCAGAAGGAGTTTCAACACCTATAAGGACACATCTGATAACCACTGAACAGCTGGTCCTCAAACAATTTTCAGAAACAGCAGTGTAAGAAAGAAAAAGCCTAGTTTACCCATAAAATTGTCAGGGATACTGGAAGACATTCCTTCCAGAAACATGTAACAGCCATTATTCTTTTTTCTTTTTAAGGTTTCATTTAAAGACTTCGAAGTACTTGATGCTCTTCTGTAACAGCACTTACCTTCTGGCAGTGCTTACCAGCATCACACTTAAGTAATGCAGAACATGTCTAACTGGTCAGAGGTGTAGAGAATCTGTCTTATGAGGAGCGCCTGAGGGAACTGGGGTTGTGTAGTCTGGAGAAGAGGAGGCTCAGGGGAGACCTTACGGCTCTCTATAACTACCTGAAAGGACATTGCAGTGAGGTGGGTGTTGGTCTCTTCTTCCAAGCAATTGGACGAGAGGAAATGGGCTCAAGTTGCATAAGGGGAGGTTTAGATTGGACATTAGAAAAAATTTCTTTATTGAAAGAGTGGCCAAGCATTGGAACAGATTGCCCAGGGAAGCAGCGGAGGGGTTCAAAAAAACATGTAGATCTGGCACTGTGGGACATGGTTTAGTGGTCATGGTTGTGTTGGGTTGAAGGTGGACTTTAGATCCTAGAGGTCTTTTCCAACCTTAATGATTTTATTATTCTATAATGAGATCAGACAGACGCAAGAGGCAATGAACAGAGAAACTTACCCCAGGGTGGATTTCCCAAGTCTTTAAAATGTGTTGTTACAGACACTAAATCAGTTTCTATTTTCAAGTTCATTTCTCCACTCAAGTTTGCTTCAATCACCTAAAATAAAACCAAACTCAACTTCAGGCAAGCCACTTTTGCACTGCAGAATAACAGAAGAATAAAGTACAGCTTTGCTCAAACACAAGCTTCCAGAAGCACTTGGCGTGCCATCACAGGTCAACTGTACTTCCTGAACACGGTTTGAACATTGGAACGTTCAGTTCCAAAATGCATTTCTCCTTATTCCTGGTGAATTATCCTAGACGAACCTCCCGAAAATTATGAAAAGAAAGAAATTCAGAAGTACCTAAAGATTCTATATGACATACACGGAAACTGGGATGCACGAAAGGCTGACCTGCACCTGCAGTATTGCCTTCTGTCATAGATTGAGCCTGCTGCACCAGGAACAAGAGCCGCACAGTTGCTCGCTCACCCCTAAAGCCCCTCCTTTAGGTATGGGGAGGGAGAAAATTCAACAAAAAAGGCTCAAGGATTGAGATTAGGCAGGGAGGGTTTGTTCACCGCTTATGGTCATGGGCAAAAAACAGAGAGAATTGGGAAGAAAAACACAAATTTAATTTAATTTACCACCACCAGTTTAACCAAATCAACTAGAGTAGAGTAGGACAGTGAGAGAAAGTAAATACAACCGGATTTAAATACCACACTCACTCACTTCCCCGTCTTCTCAGCTATCTCCTCCCCACCATTGGCTCAGACAGGCAAAGGGTGGGGGCACAGTCTGGCTATTACTCATTGTTCATGGCAATCCTTCCTCCTCAGGATGAGGACTCCTCACATGTTGCCACATGGTGTCATCTCAAGAGAAACAATCCTCCTTTCTCCATGTGAGTCCTCCTCACCAGCATGGGACCCATCATAGGGTGCAGTGTCCTCTGCTCCAGCACAGGTCCTCCTCAAAGTTGCTGTTCGCTTCCAGTGTGCCCTCTGCTCCTGTGTGGTCTCTCTCTCCACCAGCATGGGGTCCTCCACGTGCCGCTAAATCCTGGACGTTTTCCACTACCAATCTCCTCAACCTGCCCTTCCACTCACCATGAGACTCCAGTCTCTGCTCCTCCTCCTTTCCTCACCTACTCTCCTCTCACTTCCCCCTCCTCAAAACAAACAACTCCCCAAAAGACAGGACAAAGAGACAAAGAGGCTGGCCCAACAGGTTTCCCCTCTTAAATGCATTGACCCCAGAGGCTCTGATTGGCCTGGCCTTGGCCAGAGGCGGGTACGACTTCTACCTGGACTGGGGAAGGCTCTGGAAGTTTCAAAGGGAGCTACGCCCAACAGCCCTCCTCCTACTGAAAAAAAAAACACAAACCCAACACAAACCACCATACACAAACCCATGACATTTTCCAAGACTTCCAAGACTTCAAACCAAACAACAGTAAATCCAAGCAGAACTCTGAATTGCTAGAAATCCTGGAAAAATGCTGCAAGCTTTCAAAATCCATCCCGAGAAAGTGTCCAACCAGAAGGAGACTGACTACATATATCTCACACAAAAAATCCTGTGCAGATCAGAGGATTCCTAAAGCACATATGAGCACTTCATTTCTGTGATTACAAGAATTCTCAGTAATTTCAAAAGAGGTTCATATCACCACCAGAATGTCCTATAGAATGGGAGATGCCCACAGATGAATGTTCCAGAGTTGGCTGGAAACCCACCACGCCAGAGTCTAAAACACAAGCTGACATCCAAGAGCTATTAGTAGGATTTCCTTTAAATCCTGCCTCAAGTTAACTTAAAGTTCATTCACACACACTCGAGACTTGATTAATTTATTTAATAAACTAATTTATTTAACAAAATCACCTGGAAAATCTCCAGCTAGCTTCCTGAAGGAATTTTATTTCTTACCAGCTACAAAGAGTGGCTTGTAGCAATACAATGTCATGTTTTTCCAAGGATTCAGTAATTTCTGGGAAGGTCAGGACAAGCTCTTCAGTGTAAATGCTAGAAAACCACTATCATTCTCTTCAGCCCTTATACAGTCTTGAGGTACCTGTAGTTCAATGTCTGACCCATCCCACGATGTATAAGGGCACCAGTTTGGGCAACAGGGAAACATGTTATGTCCAAGATAAAATAAGGTCTATTAGGACACATGCCTGAAGTGTCTTAACTTACAATGGAATTGCTGAGATTCTTCATTCTCTCCACAACACTCTTCATTGTCTTCAGCACTGGTAAGTAAATACTGACCTAGAAAGACATAAGAACTACATTTGCAAAAATATTTCACGTGTGACCAAGATGCGATGCATTTATTTGTCCCTTTCATTCTATTTTATTTTAGACTCAGCTATATATTGAATGCAAGGAGCAGAACACTTAACTGAAATCAGCAAATGAC
>NW_009720168.1:0-2622 GCF_000703405.1 Apaloderma vittatum | reverse complement strand
CAGAGGAACTCTTTCCCCTTGTACCAACAGGGAAGCACTCTAGCAATTGCTTTCAACACTGTATCTAACTCACTTTTCAAAAAAGAGACAGGTTTTTGCAAATCAGAATCTCACATGAACCCACATCTGCGTTACTGAGCAGTTAAAAGTTACTATAGCCAAAAAGGAAAGAAAATTATTCCCATGGTACTGTAATAATTTCTAGACTGCATCAGTGTCAATCTGAAATAACAGAACAAAATATGTCAAGTTTCTACTGAGTCATGTGTCTTCAGAATTTAAATACTCTTAGCTATAGTGGTAACAGAAATCCATAACCATGAATAGGAGCACATTTGAACCACGAACTTTTCCAGCCTAGGCCATTCTATGATTCTATGATTCCTGCAACTCTGCTAAAAGTCAAAAAGGATATAGAGAGGACATATAAAAATCAGGAGGAAATGCATACATCTAACTTTGCCAAGTAGGCCACAAAGTTCAGAAACAACAGATTATGTGGGCCATTTGGTACCTAGAGAGCTCAAACAGTCTAAATCTGTGTGGTTTGGAGGCACTCCTGCCTAAAACCATGCCAAGTGCTTCACTCCTCCCTTCCTCTGCCCTGAATATCAGAGTAACAACTGAAAATTACCTGCTCTGTTTTTACAGGTTCTGGACTCTCTTGTCAAGATGGCTGTCATGTCCCATCCCTCTCCAAACCTTTAGTCTCCAGCCTTCCCTCTTTCCTTTCACCTACTCTCCAAAACTCACTGGTAGTATACTCCATAGTAATAACATTCCCTTTGTAACCTCCCTTTCCTCAGGGAATATAGAAACAGAGGCTTACATCAAAGTCTGGCACACTGGGCTCTCTGAAGTCATTCCATAATCTTCTGGGAATAACCCCCACAGGAATGTCGTGGGTCACAATCCTACTGCTGCTTGATAAGGATGGCTTGAGGGAGAGAGAGGATGCTCTTGCAGTTAAAAGCAGGACTTGAATTCTTAATTCAAATTTTTAAGACCCACTCCGGGAAATACTGTAACTGAGTGCCCCTGACACTCAGTTCCAGTTTTCCACAGGTTCCTATCAGTCCACTTGTTAAGCAGATTTCCTTTTGAATGTGGAAGAGGTTATGAGGTATCAGTCATTAGTATCTATAAGCTGTCCTTAGAGCTGAAGATGTGAATCAGTTAACAACATTAAAAAAAATTAGAAGACAGCAGTTCAAAATGGAATGGCAGGACAATTAAAAGCAAAACACTACGCTGAAACCTCCTTCACCTAAACGCTTCAATGAGAAGGCAATAATACACAGAAGATTTAGAAAATTAAGAAGTGGAGAAAATTGAACATTACAAAAAGGTATTTCAATCGCATAGCTTTTATTCTGTCTCCACTCCTTCCTTGCCTTTTGGAAAACATAAAGCTGGTTCTGTGTGCTACCAACCATGATGGCAGGAAAGGCCAGTGAAATAGAAAACGGTATGATTTTTCTTTATTTAGTTTTCTAGAATTACACCAAGGACTAGCAAAGCTTCTGTTTGATCTTCGGAAAAGTACTCAAAAATTAAGAGTTTTTTCTTAATAATGAAGATTAAAACACAGCTACACTTACTAGCTCCACAGCAACTCTGAGACAGGGACAGTGTTTGTTAGTCAATTTGATCTTCACTGCTTTAGCATTCTGGGCAGTTTTTAATGCTCTTGACAGGTTCTCAGGCATCAACTCTAAATAGATTTCATTGTGCTCTGCTGCTACTCCTTCCATTTGAAATTCATCGAAGAAATTCCCCTACAATTTTGGAAAGTTGGGAAATAAAATAAAGCAAATGAAAAAATAAATAAAAGATGGGGGAACAAGTTTTACCTGTCAGACCTTAAGCCTAAAACTGCATGTTTACAGTGGGAAGCCGTCCTCTGCCTGGCATCACCAGCAGTAATCTTAAGACAGGCTGCATAAGCATGAAGGTCCATGGCTTCAGGTTAAACCTGTTAATTTCAGATCCTGCTCTAACACCTATCAGTCCTCAAAACAAGGGGTATGACGGGTGAGTTACATTTTCCTATTTCCAGTTTGGGGAAGGCACTTAGGGGCCTTTAGCTTTACACTGAAGCGACAACCAAGGCAAAGGAAACATCCAGCCAGAAACACCAAGCTTGTGCAACTAAAAGGCAGTCCTGCAAACCAGAGTGTCTCCGGTGACCTGACAGGCCTTGAGAGACCTGGCACACCCCGGGTGTGGGGTACACACACAAGAAACGCCTCATACACAAGACCCAACTGCATGCTCTGTTCTTCAATAACACGTGGTTATTGACCTTCCCCGGACTTACCTGACACAGCTCACACCACATACTGACACCTCCATTTGCCACTTTATCGGAGAGGATGAAATACAGCTTGCCGATAGTGAGGCGCAGCGTGCAGGTCTTGGCTAACTTGGCGATTGTGTTAATTACACCTGGCAGAGAGAGGGGGAGGTTACAGCGGTAACTGCTTCACATATTTCGTCCCAGGGGGATAGGGGAGAAACATTCAGCCTCCAAAAAAGCAGCTCATGCTGCTGCGGTAGCTTCCAAACACTCGCGGAGAAGAAAAGCACCTCACGCCGCCTCCCTCCAGGAAAGGCCTCCGG
>NW_009720167.1:44093-44364 GCF_000703405.1 Apaloderma vittatum | reverse complement strand
CGTGTCCGTCACAACTTTCCCCGTGGTTTTTTGTTTTGTTTTGTTTTTTTTTCTTCCCCTTCTCGTACTCGAGGGGACGTTTCGCGTTATGTAAACACTTGGGAGCGCCGATGGGGACTTGAAGATGGGCGATCTTACTCTTAAATGGTCAAAAGCCCGTAGACTGGGGGTGGATATTTCTGAGGGTCTGGATAACTGGTCCGACAGGCCAAATATTTAGCTGTTTCCTGGACTACATTAACCGGGTTTCAGCGCGGGCGGGAGGTGGGCA
>NW_009720167.1:41211-43998 GCF_000703405.1 Apaloderma vittatum | reverse complement strand
CTTGTGTCTCCTCTGGCTGTGCCGAGAGGCTGCGGGGGTGCCTGTTGCTCCGCAGCCCCTCGTGGGGTTCCCCTGGGTACCAGGGGGCTCCAGGCAGCGGCTTGGACTCAGTCAGGCTTCCCCATCTAGGATAAAACCTCTTTCTGGTTTCGCTGTGGCTCACAACGATTTGTATAAAAAAAACCCCAAACCAACCAAACAAACCTTCAACAGGTGAAAGGTTTGAGTTGCTGCATCACGTCTGTCGCCTTACGTGCCGTGTGATGGTCCACGTGTGCCCACTCCGGTGCTGCTGCTTGCGAATTAGGAGGGGAGAACATGGCTAATACCACCCAGATCCTTGCCTTATGGAGATTTAGTGATTCGTGGAGTCATGCGTGTGTGTGGCAGCTCTTCATTTTAGTTATTAATGAGGGCTGGTAGCTGCGCACGTGTTTTATTTCTTAAATGTGCACTCTCTTGTTTGCCTTTGAGCTTCTTTTCCTGTTCTCGGAAGCTTGCCTGGTATCCCTGGACTTCCAGACCTGTTGAGCCAAGAGACTCACTGACACAGAGCCCAGTCCAAAGACCCACGTGTGACCTGCTTTCCTCGCAGGGTTCGGCTGTGCGAGTGCGGGATGCGCTGTGAGGCCGCTATCCATTTCTTTCCTTTGGTGGTTTCTCTGTGGCTAAGTTAATGGGCTGGGTTTTTTTTTTGGTTTGTTTGTTTTGTGAACCTTTAAGCTAGTTCCCTCACCCAGCAAATTTTCTAGGTTCTAAACGCTCAGTGGCTTTGCTGGTTTAAGGTCAATGCCTGGAACGATAAGAGTTATTACGTGATGTCCCGACTCCAGCAAAGCATTGGTTGTCCAGTGAGTGGAGAAAACTGGTGGCTTTGATAAGGCCAGAAATTCTGGTGTAACAGGACACTTGGTGAAACAAATGCAAAAGTTGACTGCTGTGGGAACCAGTGGCTTGAAACGGTGTGAACGTGCGGTGGTCAGTGTGTGTGAACCAAAAGAGAAGTCAGTGCAGAAATGAAAAATATGTTTTCCACTGTTTTTCAAAACAAGTTGTTACAAGAGCGCTGTCAAGTAAGCTGTTTGAGCTGATTCTTTCTGATGTGACCTTCAAGCCGTCTTTTGTTTGTCAATACCAAATTTTTCTTGTTAAAATACCTTATTCCACCCTGAGATTAAAGCGTGTCGCTTAGATGCTTTTTTTTCCCCACCCGCTTGCTTTGCTGTGTTGATTAAGTCTTGAAATAAGGAGTCATCTGGTTTCCTCTTGCAGGGGTTCATGAATTAGGAAGTAAACGAACAGCAAGAGTAACTTTGGTTTGCCTTTGCAATCACAGGGTGGAGCTTAACTGTGGGAAATAGTACATTTTTTCTAAGATTTGCTGGTCCTGAACACGGTCACTGGAGGGTGGAAGAGGCCCTGGTGAGGGACACGGAAGGGGTGAGCCCTTTGTTGGTGTGTTTGTTGGGTGACCGTTGTTGGGGCTGCAGGTCTGGGTAAGAACAGCTGGGTGGGGGGATGTAGTGGGGCTGATAAACAGGGTGGAGGGTGATGTAAGCGACAGCTGTGGCCTCTGGTTATAAATGAGGGGTGTGATGTGATCTGATTCATGGCACCACCAATCCTCTTGCATCTGCTCAACAAGTCCGTGTTGGGGTGAGATAGACCAGAAAGTAGGAAAGTCAAGTTTAGGTAGAGAACAGATCTCAAGCCCTGGCAGCAACTTTGAGTGAGACTTGTGAGCTCGCTGTCGTGTGAGGTCTTGGTCTCATTTTATAGTAACTCTTCTTGCAAAGGCAATGCTGAAGGAGCATTTCAGCGTGAGGAGATGGCCGGTCAGCTGCAGGGTGGCAGATTTTGGGTGAAATGTGCAAACAAGGTTCTGGCTCCTCCAGTGCTGTGTGTGTGTGGAAGGGGTGAGGTGCCAGCCCCAGTGGCTGCTCAGATAGGAGCTGCCGTGGTCCAGGAGCCCATCCAGGAGCTGCTTCTGTAAGATGAGCTGGTCTCTCCCTCTAAGTTGCTGAAATGGACAGCACTGAGGCGCGATGTCTTTTTTCAGTGCTATAAAGCAGGCTTAAAATGGGGTCCAGGTGTCTGGAGCCTTTGTCTTCTACCTGCCCTTGGAGGAAGCAGTCAGAAGAGCAGGTGTAGCCCGTTGTGGTTGTTTTGACTGTTCCCCTGAGCTGCTATGCATGGTAATTCTTCAGTGCACGGCGTGCTCCTTAGGCACATCTGACGTGTCGAGTTGCAGAGCGTACTGGGTGCTTTTGAGCTGTTATTACCCCATAAATACAAGATAGTTGTAGTTGTAGGATTATGTCTTAAAGACAGGAGGAATCTCGAGATCCCGTGGGAGGTGGGATGAGGGTAGTGGCTCTGTAGTAGCTGGTAGACGAGCTGCTCACTCGCCTGTGGGTGAGTGTGAGGGAAGGCGGCTTCACCAAAGCAGCTTATGGAGACCAGAGGGGTTTAGAGGTAGAAAATGGTGCGTGCTGCTAGAAAGTTACGTAAATGTTACGTTTCTGTCACAGTGCAACTGTGGTATTAATCCAGTTTTGTAAATAATCTGCTTTACTATATGTTTTACCATCAGTTTCTTCTGCTGCTTCACTAGTTTCTCTTGCTTCAGTAGCCTGGAGCCTTTCTTCTGTTTGGTTTTTTTTTGTGTGTGTGTATGTGTGATACTACAGAATCATAGAATGGCCTAAGCTGGAAGGGACCTTAGAGATCATTTTAAGTCAGTCTCCCTGTCGCAAGTCTCGCCACCTCTTGACTAGATCCTGCAAC
>NW_009720167.1:32443-41199 GCF_000703405.1 Apaloderma vittatum | reverse complement strand
TAGATCAGGCAACACATGGGGACCAAATGGGAATTGAACCCGCAACCTTGACGTTGTTAGTGCTACACTCAACTGACTGAGTTCAAATCGAGCAGTTTCATATGGCCGCCTGTGCTGGGTACAGACCTTCCTGGGTGCTGTGAAGGGAGAAGACTTGAAAAAACTGGTGGACGTCATCTCTGGGCTGCTGAGGCAGATCCCGTCGGTGCCTGTATCTGTTCAAAACGAACCCTGCGCTCCTCCGCCAGGCACCTCCCCGAGGCTGCTGCGGGAGGCAGGATGCCAAACAGCACGAGCTTTGATCTGGCTCGATATTCCTTTCTGATTTCTCTTCCCACTACGGTGGCTCTTGCCGAGTTCTCCGCCTCAGTGGAGGGTGGCCGGGTGTGGAGGCAGAACCTTCTTTCCAGGGTGCTGCAACCCCGTTGTTAAATTTGCGGAGGCAGCCGCGCAAAGAGTTTGTCGTTCTTGTTCTGTACCTGTTGAGAAAGTACATTTCCGAGTCTTGAGAGCGGTTGTGTTTTATTGGGACCAAATTCCCTTGCAGAGGGGGAAAAAATAAAAGCGAGGTGGAAACAACAGGAACTGCGTTTCTAAAGAGGAAAGCTGCAAAATTCAGCTGTGGATTCCGAGCTCACAAGAGTTTCGTTTTCATAGTTGTGGCTTTGGTTAAGCCTATCAAAGCTTAGATCAGAACTTATTTTTCCTTCCTAGCAGTGTTATATGGAGAAGAAAATGTCACTTCAGATTTGAGCAAGTTAACCCTCTAGAGACAAAAATGCATTAAAAATGTGTGTGGACGTATGTGTTGTTTTCCTGATTTATGGCCCGTGGCGACGTAACTGCGTCCTCACGTGCCTGGATGCCAACACGAGGAACGTTTCCGAAAAGCTAAGTGTTCGTATCAAAGGGTGATGAATAGCTCTGGAAAAATGGAATGCCAGCTGAAGCGAATTTCTGGGTTAGGACATTGGATAATACTTCTGCTTTTGGAGTAATCTGATCCGAAGCTCTAAGGAAGGAGGTTCAGATACTGGATCCAAATGTAAGATGTACACACGCGTTCTCGCCTCATCCCTGCCGTGCATGTGATGTCTGCAGTCAGAAGACTGTAATCTCTGTGTATACATTTAAGAAATTTCTGATCATAGGAGGCCAAAAAATGGCTACTGTCAAAAGCTTGTAGCTTTTTAAGGAAAAAAAAAAAAAGTATGGGAATTGCTTAGGAGCAGTTTAGTATCAAACTCTTACAAACATTTCTTTTGTGCCTTGGCCTGTCCTGTCCACATCTTCAGAAATTCAGGAATCCGCCAAAAGGTTCTGAAGAAAAAAAATACTGATTGCAGTCCGGACATGTCCTGTCTGCATCCCACGGTGAGGAGAGAAGCACGGACACAAAGGCAGGTACATACCTGAGCTGGCTGATGATGCTTGATCTAAAGGGTTAACTGAAAACTTAAGATTAAAATGACTCTGCGGTCCTTTGGCCACTCCTCTGTCTGTAAGGGTTAAGTAGATTTAATTGTTAATGCTCTTTATTTTGAACCTTTGCTTCAGAAGGATGACCCGGGTGTGCATTCTAGAAAATTACTGCTGGGGGGGCCAGCACGGACGAGTCAGCCCACGAACTGGAGCCTTTGTCTGTCAAGCAGCCCAGCCCATCGTGGTTTTTTTAGATCAGCGAGGCTCAAAGTAGGTCCTTTGGCCACCAGTGGTTCTCCACACGTGCTAATCATGTGCTGGTAGCGGCTCCTCCTCTTGGGCTGCTTGTCACGGGCACTGAGGTTTTAGCCTGCAGACCTGGATGCCTGCTGAGGTGTCCGGGACGGAGAGCAGCGAGCTCACCCTTGTACGGGCTGCTTGTCGGGGAGACGAGAGGAGACTTCGAAGCCTTCAATAGGAGAAGCTTGCTGGTGAGAGATAAGCGCGAACTTTGCTGCCAGCGTGGACCCAAGGCTGCCAGGAGACATCCAGCAAAGCCCAGTCCTGGAGGACGACACGGGTGCCACCATGGAGGCCAGAGAGCCCCCACCAAGGTGCGGTGTTGGCGAAGGGAGGAGAGGGAGGTGTAGGACGGGGGAAAGCTTTGGGCAAGGAGGGTCAGAGGGAGGTGAGTGGATGCAAGACAGTGAGACAGGCAGGCAGAAGGAAAATACTTCAGTAAATTCAGGGAGTAATGCATTTGGTAAGGAGTGTGTCTTGTGAGGAAGGACGCTTGGAAGCTCGATGTGAGGAATGGGGCTGCGGGAGACAGCCCGTTCTGTGGGGAAGCCTCAGTAGAGATACAGGGTTGTGCAAAATGAAACTGGGACTATTCTGTACCTCCTTCTTCCCTGGCCAGTTTTCTTCTTTGGCCAAACTCCAGTTGGTGTTATAAACCAAGCTTGCTCTCTTTCTCCATGACATTGGTTGCCCTGGTTCTTTTGGTGTGTTCCAACTCTCTCCTTGTAATAGAAATATGCTGGAAAACATTGTGTGCTTGTAGGGGCCTCGTCCAGAGGCTGAGATCTGAGCTGCCTTCTCCCATCAGGGCTAGAGCCAGTGAGTACAAACTTCAGTAAGTATCAACTTCAGTAAGTGCTTCTTACTTTAAATGGGATTAAAGAGATGCTGTCAGGTCGTACTGGTTTAAAGCAAAAAAATGTGGGTTGTTTTTTTTTCTTCTGACAGCGTATCTCTAATAGGTTTTCTTTCTCCAGCTTTCTGCAGATGCCTGTCAATAAAATCCATCAGTTGCGTTTCCCATCAGGCTGATGGCTGCTGTGTGAGATAGCGCCGTCAAAGTACAACTTCTGCCTGGCACCTTGTTATGAGTGTCTTTCTTTCGACCTGAATTTTCTGTAACTAGCTTGTCTGGCTGCACTAGGCAAATAAAAAAATATACAGGAGCTCTTTCTGAGGAGAAAAGGGCGTTGTGCATGTTTGCTTTCCTGTAGTGAGGATTTATTGAGGTTTAAGTTGACAAAAGGAGTTATATTATCTGTTCCTCCCATTTTCTTAAGCTGGCTTTTGGTGTACCTATGAAATAGTAACTTCTGAATAACTTAGTGATATGATAAAAAAAAAAATCTATGAAGTGGAAAATAGTATAAATAGAACATAACTAACTTGGCCATCATCTTGCAGTATGAATTTACATGCTTCTTCCAACCTCCTTCAAGAAAAGGGGGAAATAGAGGCTTGATTAGATGTGCAAGGGGACTGGTTTTCCTCCTGGGAGAAGAGGGCTGGTGTGGATGGGGATTCAGGAGACCTGGATTCAAATGTGGGCCCTGACCTGCTGTGTGTCCTTGAGAAAGTCCTAGCGCTGTGCTGCTCCCTCCTCACCCTCTCCCGCAACCTCCTTCTTGCCTGTTCAGACTGCAAACTATAGAAAAAAAATCTGCTGCTTTATAAGCATTAGGAAGAAAATTACTTTCTCTGAGAAAGTGAGTTTCTCCTCTTTAATCTAACGATTCATCAGGTCACAATTTGTCGGCGGATAGCAGGCTCCTGGACGTGAAAGGTCGCAGTTAAACGGAAAACAAGATCATGTGGTAGATAAACACATTGCACTGTTATTTTTTATTTTTTTTTAACGTGTAATCTCTAAAATGTAACCCCACGTGCATGAAATTAGCAGTGATGAAACCTAACTTGATTCCTGAGTTGCTTCCCAGTGCAAACACAGGAATGTCCCGACGTTGGGGACGGCGTGGCTGTGGGTCCCCTGCGCTGTTGTTGTTCTCCCCGTGCTCAGCGTTGGTGGCCGAGGAGCGGCAGGATTTGGCTCTGCTGTTGACTCGGTGCTTAGAATCACAGTCATTAAGGTTGGAAACGATCTCTAAGGTCATCAGTGCAGCCGTCAACCCACCGTGACCACTGAACCATGACCCAAGTGCCACGTCTAGTTATTTGAACACCTCTAGGGATGGGGACCCCACTTGTCTTCCCCTGTTGTGTGCAAAGAGCTCCTTGTAGATTTGCTAAGCTGGAAGCTTTGCAGATGGCAGTGCTAGTCCTGCAGCCCCAGAAGAGGGATTATTCACTAGAGGATCTTCTAAATCGAGCACTTCCTCCTTGCTTTGGCCGCTCGGATGGGATTCTTCTGAATCTTTCTCACAGCCCTCGGGGAGGAAGCCTTCCTTTTATTGAAATAAGAATGGGGAACGTCCAGTTTTGGTTTCGTTTTTTACTGTACCCATAAAAATAGATACAGAACGCTGGGTGAGTGTTACCCAAAACAACTTGGAGATCATGAGAGCAACGTTAGTTACGAGAAACATTGCATCAAGCCTATAGGGCCAAATTTTTGGCCAAGTAATCTTACTCTAAAGTTTGGATTTACCAAATTACTTAAGCACTGGACTTTCACTTAAATCTAGGGAGTCAGAGTTGGTGTGCATTTAAAAAATATTAGCTTGCTTGTCCTAATTTACAGATATTAAAAATGTAGTTTCATTTGATACGAATACACTGATTTACCTGGTTTGGGGCATTCTCAGCTGATGAAGTCTTGATGTAGTGTTACTGATATCTCTTAATTTGCAGAAGATTCTTCTCATGCGTGGCAATAGCTTATGCCATTGAGTAGTCCTTTACGTCTGCCTTTTTGTTGTTGCCCTACTCTTAAACTCTGCTCTTTTCTTCTGTTAAAAACTGAAGCAAAATTAAAATTTCACTGCGTGGTTCCGTGCCTGCAAGAGTGAAGTCGAAGCAGTTAAGTACAGTTTGAGATGCTATTCTTACCTAAACAACCTAAATAGTGAAAAAGACTTTGATAAAGCGCTGCTCCAGTTTCTGGAACAGTACATATCAAATTGCCAGTCTCTATTTAATTGAGCACTAAGCCACAGTGAAAATATGATAATAGAGAACTGAGTACATTATGGGACTGCAAAGCACAGCAAGGAGCTTTTTTTGCTCAAAACAAACATCATTAGAACCATCTTAAAAAGATTAAGAAATTTGTATCCCAGTTGCTGGAAATCAGACCTTCGGCAATAAGACGTATTTGGTCTCGTTTATTTTACAAATAGGATTTTCAGTCATAGGTGAAAGAATTAAAATCCCCCGCAAAGCAGGCACGTGAGAGGGATGTGGTAAAGGCAAAATAGCTTCAGGTTCTTTGAAAAGCCTTCCAGCAGGCAGTTGCTTGAGATGGGGAACAGCACACTGCAGAAATCTTGCAAACAGTCCCTGCGAGAGGGACTTCAAAAAGGGGCCTTGACTCCGCTATTCAAGGAAAGCAAACTTCCAGCGCTGCTCTGAAGCCCGTTTTTTTCTAGCTTAGCATCAAGATCTAGATGAGTGATGGGAGGAATTAGAGCAAAATGTTTACAAAGCAGTTGCGTTTCCTATTCTGAGATATCCAGAAAGCAGCTGTCTCATTAAAGGTATTTGATATTTAACAGTCAGTTTGATTTCGAAGTGTTTTTACCATTAATTCTGCTTTAACTGCTTTTATGGAATGTGTTTTCATGAGAAAATGAAGTGTCTCAGAGGTGAATTTCAGTGACTATCAAGCTTATACTGGTTTATTCAAGGCTGTCGGGCTAAGCGTAGGATCTGCTCATGCCCTAAAATACATCTGAGTCCTTTCAATCTTCCTGAAAGCTGGTGGAGATGGTGATGAGGGAGGGTCTGCAGAGCTTCTCCTTCGGTTTGGAGAGGACCGGTGGCGCTGGTGGTGACCAACTCTGCACAAACCCTGGCAGAGGGCTCAGTCTGCATTTTCAAGACTGGTTCTTTTCGCTGACTTTTGCTATATGCAATGCAGTTTCTTTTGAGGATATGCACGAGATAATCTGTACGTAAGAAAATAATCAAAAATGCAACCCGTAGTTGTGGCACTTTCGGTCAGAAGGCCAGTCTCGTGGTCTTGTGATGCAGGTTTGTGTTCACCAAAGCAGTACAGAGTAGTAGGGGAAAGGCGAGTCCTAAAAACTCTTGAGGTGAATAGAAAGTTTAATTCACTGCCTGGATTTAGCTAATTTTCACCTCCAGTCCCATAGAATAAAGCTGTCGACTGGCAAAATGTCTTGTAAAGCAGTACCTTGCGATTTGCATGAAATTCAGCAGATTTCTCCATTTATTTGTTGGAGGGGGGCAGCTTCTTAAGCAGAGACTAATTTTAGTTTTCCTCTGCAGATAAACTATATATAAAACATGTTTAAGGACACAATAGTACATATGAGAAAGTAATTGTCTAACAGAATTAAAAAAATTCAAACTATCAAGGCTTAAAAAAATACCATAGAATGTATTCCTATCTGCTTTCAGTTCATGTTCGCATCTTAAAAATTAGGTCTGTCTTTCAGAATTAGTCTTCAGCGTAGTAGGAAAAGAACATTATTTTAAAAACTTGTTTTACTACTCTTGACATTGCTGCCACCCGAGTTAAGCCTCGCATATACCTGTTTGGAGAAGTCCGGCTCACTTTTATTGCATCTGTATGTCAGTACAGCCATGCTGCTGTCATTTGCTTGTCAGAGTACTGGTTTGTCTTTGATTTTTTCAAGTAGGTTTACCTAGAAGGTTTCTTGTTTTCCGCCAGTGTTTAAGTGGAAGAGGATGACAATGCTCCATGGCCGAGAGACTGCCCTATTCCGACTGGAACACGATGGGTTTCTTGCAGGACTCCTCTCTCTTGCAAGAATGTGACAGTGTTGTTAAAACACGCACTATTTAATAACTGCAAACACTCTCTTAGGGCCGTCCCCTCCTCCGCCATTAATTGATTGCTCTTGGCACCGATGTATCTAAAATACATAAATTGCAGAGTAATGGTTGTGTTTGCCTACGAGCACAATTGCTTTTTGAGCAGTGTAAAGCCATGAGAGCCAGGTACTGAAAGCACGGGTGAGAATCTTCCTGCCCTGCCCTTCCCCAGCACTTCTGGTGGTCACCTCCTGCCTTTGGCCGTTGCGATGCGGGACGGGCAGCATCCCCTCCCTGGCCAAGGGGACACGTGTGGGTGCTTTGGCTGATGTGCCCAGGAGACAACTTAATTCTCCTAAGTCCCTGCGGTCTGCTTTCACTATGAACTTGGGATAAACGTGCCAAGGCTGACAGATTTTTAGTGCCTCAGCTTCTGGGTTCTCCAGCTGAAGATTCCCATTTTAGGGGGGATTAGCACAGTCAGATGATATTTCGAAGAGGTTTTCAAACTGGGTACCTGGAAACCTGGCTCCAGTTTGCCTTTTTGTCTTGGATACCCCAGTTGTCCTTCTTATCAAAGGGAAAATATTCAGTTTGTGGTAGCTGATCATTTAGTGTTAATGCAAATAATTGATCAATTAGTGGAGTAGTTTTGCTAGGTGTCATGAGTCCCTTGTGAGGAAACTATGAAGGCAACTTCCAAGTAAGCTACAAGGGTTTAGAAGTTATTCTCTTCACTTGTAAATCTCGTATGTAAGGCAGCCTGTTGGGTCATTCAGTCCCTCGCTCCATCTGCCAGTTCAGCATGTTCCTGAGCACCGGCCAACCTCAGAAATGGCACATTTAAAGATAAATGTCAAGCGGACTGACTTTTGGTGTTGAGTTATTAAAGAAGGTGATACGTGTAGGACAGTGCCTTAGGATAAAAATAAATGTTTTACAAAGAACTGTAGAACAATTTCGGTTCGAAGAGACCTGAAAGATCGAGTCCAACCTCTGTCCCAGCCCAATCAACACCACTAACCCCTGTCCCTCAGCACAACATCCACCTGACTCTTACACACCGCCAGAGATGGCAACTCAACCCCCTCCCTGGGCAGCCTGTGCCTACGGCTGACAACCCTCTCAGTAAAGAAATTCCTCCTGATATCCAACCCAAATCTCACCCTGCTTGGAATTGGTAGCATCCTTTGCAGAAGTGGTGGTGGCCTGTTCCATCCACATATCTCCTTAATACGGCAAGCCTGAAAGATAAGTTTATTGCAGCCAGAAGTCTTCAGTCCAGCAAAGCTGGTGAGGAGCACGGTTCTGATGTTTGGGGTTCAGTGGCACCTCGAGGTGCACAGCAGCAGAGCCTGACTCTGCAGGGATGGCTTTGCCAGCTTGCCCAGAAAAATTGAAAAAGGATCTGGTGAACAGACTGGCAATGAAATTCAGTCGTGCTGTGTGCCTGAACTACTTCCAAACTTAAAGCTGGCTTTGTTATCCGTAACTGTGTAATGGTTATGGGTAAAGCTGCTAGACATTTTACTAACTAAAATGTCAGTAAATTGCAAAAGCGCTTGTTTTGGGGTTTACATTATCATAGTATGTCAGGGTTACATAGAATCCTAGACTGGCCTAGGCTGGAAGGGACCTCAGAGATCATCTAGTCCAACCTCCCTGTCATGGGCAGGGACGCCTCTCAACTAGATCAGGCTACTCAAGGCTCCGTCCAACCTGGCCTTGAACACCTCCAGGGAGGGGGCAGCCACAACATCTCTGGGCAATTTATTCCAAAGTCTTGCTTCCTTCGTACTGAAGAATTTCTTCCTAAAATCCAATCTAAATCTATTCTCCTTCAACTTAAACCCATTTCCCCTTGTCCTATCGCTGGACACTCTTGTAAAAAGTCCCTCCCCAGCCTTCCTGTAGGTTCCCTTCAGGTATTGGAAGGCAGCTTTTAGGTCCCCCGGAGTCCTCTCTTTTCCAGCTGAACAATCCCACCTCCCGCAGCCTGTCCTCGTAGCAGAGCTGCTCCAGCCCCTGGACCATCCTTGTGGCCTCCTCTGAACATGCTCCAACAGATCCACGTCCCTCTTATGGCGGGGGGGGCACGCACCGGCGGCGGGACTCAA
>NW_009720167.1:22453-32412 GCF_000703405.1 Apaloderma vittatum | reverse complement strand
ACAAGAGCAGAGTAAAGGGGGAGAATCCCCTCTCTTGACCTGCTGACCACACTTCTCTTGATCCATCCCAGGATGCGGTTGGCCTTCTGGGCTGCATGAGCGCCCTGCTGGCTCATGCTGAGCTTCTCATCTATCAACACCCCCAAATCCTTCTCTTCAGGGTGTGTACAACATGGTATGTCAAGATCTTAGTCAAGACAAGAAAGTTGAGGCTGTGTTCTGGCAAGCAATGCAGAAATTTTCTTGCCCATCCTCAGGCTTGGTTTTGGTCAGTGGTCTGAGATAATGTGGTTGGGGTTTTTTTTCCAAGAAAGAATTATTCTGTTCTCTAATGGAAGTCAATAATTTTGACCTTCGTGGTCTCTGGGGAGCAGCTGTGGTGAGCGTCCGCCTCTTCCAAAGGAAAAGCGTTGTCCGGTAAAGTCATCCCTGTCACATCCCGAATGGGATGCCTTAAATCCTGTTGAAAAAAGGGGTCGTTTTGGAAGTATCTACGTTTCACGTTGGCTTAGGTACCTTTTGCCTTGGGCTGTATTAATGTAGGACTGAATGTAATTTTGAGGGCTTAGGAGTCTTTTAGCATAAAGCTTGTGGTTAATGTCCAAGTCAGGAAATGAGAAAAGCTGAATTTCTAGTGATGCTGATTAAGTCACTCAGCGTGTTTCTGTATGTTTTGTGGCACGTATCTTAAAATAGGTTGTGATGTTTTTCTGTCCACTTATCGAGGGAGAATGGGAACGGGCTGTATAACATATGCAGTGGCTGGAGGACTTGGCATGGAACAGGCAACCTGGAGCCAAATGGTTTGCTTCTGTATGCACAGATTTCATTTCCGAGGAGCTGAGACTTCTTTACCCAGCGTACGAACTTGGCCTTGTTATCTTTTGTTTTTCCTGAATTTATTTTTAATTGTGCAGATGACATGGGGATTTATAGGCGTGAGAATGCCTGCAAAGTGCTTTGATTCAATAATGAAATTATTATTACAGTGGCTGCCAGTACTTTGGAGGTGAGGCAGTGAGGAGAGGGAGCTGTTTGCAGCTTTTCAGAAAAAAAAGTCAAGTTTTTACTTGAGTTTCCATATCTGCAGTGCGTTATCAACATCAGCTTTTAAATCTCCGTGAATCTGTCCTTGTTTAGCTCCAGCCTTGATTAATAAACTTGATCCTTACACTGTTGATGAACAAGATAATGTTCAGAAAAAGGGAGTATTTATCCCCTGTACAATGTCAGGGCCGTGCTCTAGAACAGGAATAACTTCCTGCTGCTTAGCTCTCCTGCTGCTACACAGTTTAAAACGGGTGTGGGGGTGATGTCGGAGAGGTTGAAAATGTTTTCAATTATTTTCCCTTATATCTGGGAGTCTGGTCCAGGGCAGTGTTCCCTGTCAGGGCTGTCTTGCAGAGGGGGTGCCCAGCCTGAGAGAAGGAGCAGCTTGGAAGAGCTACATTGCTGCCTGCTCTTTGAAACTTTGAGCATATTTCAGCTTTTTGAACTTGATGATCAAATAGCCTGGCTTAGGAGGTTCTCCAAGAAACTGGTAAATGGCCTTGGAAAAGGCATCTTTGAAAAATCTATTCAGTTGGCCTTATTTTTGTCTGGGCTCATGTCATTCATCTCTTTCTGTGTTGCTGTGACACGTAGAAAACTCTCTTTTCTGTATTTATTTAAAAGACAAATAGGTCCTGTATCATTCAGTCCAGAATTTGGGGCTTTAAAGAAAACAAGGATAGTTCTTAATACTGTGGAATTTGACAACCCTAAGTGGCTGTCTCCTCAGCGTTACTTTTAAGCAGTTTTTTTTAAAACCAGGATTGAAGCGTTCCTGATTTCACGGGGATTTGGCTTCCCGACACGTACATAGCTTTAAAGTATTTGAGTCTGAAAAATCATAATCTTTATGGTTTTACACGCAGAACCTGCTGTCAGACCAATTCAGCGGGTCTTTACCTAATGCTGCCTTTGGGACAGCAGCTGGCTGCCTCACTCCTGCTCACGTCAATATTTTACCATGACCAAAAACTATTGGCGTGAATCATGTCGATATTTTACATTACGATTCCCACAAGCACCACTCCGGCACACGGAAGGACCAGAAAACATGCTCAGACCTACCTTTGATTCCGACAAAGAATCTGGTGAGGAAATGTGTTGTGAGTCAGATGGCACAAGTGTCTTAAATGGAGGCAACCCGCTCTCCTGCCCAGTTTGCCTTTCGGGTGGGATCGAGCGGGTCGTTACGCCTGGACCGAAGTGGCTCTGAGCATCTCTTGAGATGAACGGAGCGACCCGTAAAGTTCCCACACTGCATGGGATGCCAGTAGCTGCTTGTTTTTCCCTGGTTTATTTTTCTAAGCGAGCATTTTGACATGCTGCGTTTTCTTTGATACCTGAGATTCCAGGGCAAGAAATGCCTTCGGTTTTTCAAACAAAAGGGTCCTGTTGTTGTAACCTTCTTTAGCTTGTACTTAGAAAATTCTGCCTGATAAATAGTAACATTGTGCTTTGTTCTTCTAGGGGCAGTAAGCCAGAGATGACTGACAAGATGTCGAGCTTCCTTCATATTGGAGATATTTGTTCTCTCTATGCAGAGGGCTCAACAAATGGATTTATTAGCACTTTGGGGTAAGAACAGACGTTCTCTTGTACTAAAATCATCTATAAGAAGGACTAGCAGAACTCAGTTAGGCTCTCCTGAGCCTGGCTCCCAGGAAATACTGGGTAAAGCACAGTAGCTTCATTTACAGATTTGGCCCTAGATTTAAAAATCGCCAAGAGCTAATACAACAGGCTAGATGTCGGGAGGATGGAGAGCTTACCGATGGCTGTCGTGTGGTTTCCGATGTCCTTGGTGGGGAGGAAGAAGCTTGACAAGGTGTGGGTAGAGGGAATGAATGCAAACAAGTGATTTTCATGTTGTCACCTGTCCCGTGTCCATCCATGTGTCCTGTCCTGTCCCACCCTGACTCCCCCCTGTCCCGGTCAGGAATGAATAAGCCCCAGTGCAATCTGCTGATTGGGAAAAAAGAATGTAGCATAGGCAATGTAAGTACTAAAAAAAAAAATTAAAGGAAAAGACCTGAGCCAAACTGTTTATATACCACTAACTTATTGCTGTGACTAGTTTTGTCGTACAGTATTTGAGGTTTCTCATGCGAACAAAATTGTTCTCCTCTAGTCCGAGGAGACCACGCTTTGAATCTTCAGCTTTGCCAAAGGCCAGCGTTCCGGAGCTGCCGTGCCCGGCCGGCTTCTGCCCCGGCGTCCTTGCCCTCCGAGCATCCTCGTGCTTTTTCCTGCAAAGACATCTGAGCAGGTGCCCTGCAGGAGAGTGCCCCTTAAGCAATAAGAAGCGTAGGCTGCTTCATTAAACAAAAAGTAGCCGTTCATGTAGGAAAAGGTAGAGCTTGCAGAGAAAAGCTGTGGAATTGAAATCCTGCCCTGACGAGTGACAGGGGATGTTTTATTCTGCTCAACTGCTGCTGAGGAGAAATCTCTCCGAACACCAGGAGCTGGCAGAGGAGCCGTGTGCTGATTTGGATGACCTTGCAGGGGGCTGGATGAGAAGCTCAAAGAGCGCATCTGCCACCTCCTTTCAAAGCAGCGAGAAATTAAGAGGGAGGGAAATAGCATGCATGACACATTGCCGTGGTACTTCAATACGGAATGAGTAGTGAAGAAGCAACCGGGAAGCTTGATGATGTGATGAGTGGGCACACACACAACATGCTCTTTCTCATTTCCAGTAGCCGTAAGGGCCTCAGGGTGGGTACAGTGACAGCAAATTTTTTGATGCCTACTGCCCAGATGCATCTGATAAATGGAGCTTCCAAGCAGGGTACAAAGACAGCATCCTGGTAAGTGTCTCGGCAGGAAATGATGAGCTGGAATCTCATCCGAGTGACTCCAAACTAACTTGTAGGTTCAGTCCTCTAGCTATTAGGATTCTGGAAAATAAGGGGGCAGAGAAGGAAGCAGACACTGAAGATGCACCATGATCTATTATAGGAAAGAGAAGAAAATATGGGATGCTGCCAGAAGGGAAAGAAGGTATGATAAAAGCAAGGGATGTAGTAAGTAGGGTTGGTCGAATAGTATTTGGCGAATGTATTTGACAAATTTCCCAGGTACTCGTCAAATATGACACGTACACTCTGCAGCACTCGATCAGCTGTGTAACTGGCCAAATACTATCTGCTGAACACCGGCAAAATGAATTAAGCGGTACTATACATTTGGCTATTTTTTTTTTTTCTTCCTAGTATTGAAGCAAGTCTGGCAGTAAATGATTCCAGAACCAGTAGAAAGTTGTGATGTTATGTTGAATCCCGTACAGTGCATGATGAACATTCTGCAGTGGCTGTGGCTTTTGATGGCATTGCTGAGCAGATATTTTTCACCATGGGTAGTCCTTTTAGACATTACAGGCCCTATGCACGTGTATTTTCTAGGCTTGATGAGATGTTCTCATGGCAGGTCTAAAGATCCCGCAGTGTTCCAAGCATCCTCTTTGATTTGATTAGTACTGCTTTAAGGTAACTGCATTATATAATGGCCACACATCTTCTGAGCCTAATTTAAGCCAGAAATCCCAATTGCTATGTGAAACATGAAATGCATTATCATCTTAGTAAGCCTTCCTAATCAAATTAGTTTTGTCCCATATTTAATTTAGTCTTTGTCCTGGAGAAAATTAAAGAAGCAAGGGAAAGATTCGGTGTAATTGTACTCTATACCATGTGGAGTTTTGACAGTCTTATGTCATAATAATGTGTAATGACTTGTTCATGTGGTTAATGAAGGTTGAGAAACAGATACCACCGTATATTCTAATGTCGTTTTAAATCTTCGAAGAGTTTTCCTATTTAATATTCCTATGACATGACTGTTGCTTAATCAGGACTTTACTCTTACTGTTTCCCAAACTCAGTGCTGTTATCATTATGATTACTGGTGTACAATATATCCTCTTCTGTGTTTTTCGCCCTGTAAATTTTTTTTCTTAGTGGTTTGGGAAGTTCCTCTTTCAGTTTAGCCTCAGGATGAGAGGGATATATTGCACTGAGATTTTTCTCTGTGTGGGATGATCAGAGTAAGCCATTTGACTTGAATTTGATTTTTGTTTTCTTTTTGATCCCTTTATTCACTAGGAGCGGGTGTTTCAGCTCAAATATTAATACTGGAGCACATATATTTATATATATGATACTGAATAGGGAGAAAATCCATGGGGAAAAAAGCAATTTACTCTGAATGTTTGCGTATGCAAATTTTAGATGCATAGAACTGTTGAGTCCACTTAGTGTCTCTGATCTCTTACTTTTTATGCACTTCATTATTTTCCATAATTGTTGTCTCCAGATGCTCCCTGCATGTAACCAGCCTCTGCAAGGAACAACTCTCATATTCTAGGTCTCAATCTTTCTCAAGTTGATTCTGCATGGGAATGGACCTCTCAAACTTTTAAGACCTTGGAGTTTTACTTTCTACTTCTGTGTAGAAAGCCTCTTTGACAGATTGGGCTTAAGGAGCCAAACTGAGTCCTTTAGGATCAAATCAGAAACAGCAGATTTTTTTGGCTACAGTTGCATTTCCAAAATTTACAAAGACCGTTTGATAAAAGTGCAGTTCAGTGTTGATCCAAAGCAGGCTAACAGTGGTCACAGACACATCTTAACTATTTCCTTCGTTCTGTGGGATCTGGAATCGTGACCCTGTGGAGTTTTTGCCGATGTGTATTCACAGGGAGCTCTGTCCTGCCATTCCCTATTGAAATCTGTTGGGTTCCCTCGATCAGTTCAGCTCCTGCCTGGTAGAACAGGAGGAGATTAGTTCAATCCCTTGACTCGTTTTTGTGACTGGTGAGCAGGAGGGTATATTTATGCCTTCTTCTCAGAAGTCAGTTTTTATTTTTGTTTCTGCCTCCTCTTAATACTCAAGGGATCAGGGTCCAGTTTGCATAGTTGTTGTCTTTTCCAGTTCTCTACCCTTCCTGTAAATGTATTTGCAACGTTACTCAAATCTGTCCAAGAGGCAAAATTGTTCTAAGGCTGTCTCTCACCTAACTAGAATATGGGCTGTTCTGTCTGCACCTCAAGGAGGGGACATAAAGATGATGCAGTGTACAGGAGCAATGACTTATTTATTGTCCCACCTATCCAGGAGCATAGCTCTGGGCAACAGTAAAAAACAGCTGCATGCTTTTTAGAAAGATTTGGCATTTGGGGAATGTCTTCTGCTGAAGTGGCCACTCGGATGAAATGTTGCAAATGAACAACTTGGGTTTTGCTGACAAGGATCTAAGCAATTGCAAGGGAGTAGAATCTCACTTTGCCTCTCGTTTCGTTGCAGCCTTGTGGATGATCGGTGTGTTGTACAGCCAGAAGCGGGTGATCTTAACAACCCACCCAAAAAATTCAGAGGTAGGTTTATCCGGCAGCTTATTACCCTTGTGGTTAGAAGCTGTCCTTCATTTTGTGCAGTCACGTGTAACTATTTGACCTTCGTGCTTCATAAAGAATATTTTAGGGGGAAAAAAAAAAGCGTGTGTGTGTGAGTTGAGGTGTGCCACTCAAAGAAAAGGTTTGTGAGGGGCTGGAGATGAGGTTGCCACTTGAGGTTGGTTTTTTAGATCTGTTCAAGCTTAGAGGGTCCCTGTAAGTTGAATTTCTTTTTCTCCACACTGTTGTATGTGCCATTTAGTTACCCAGTACCAAAGCTGAATCGGAGAAGAGGAGAATGAAAAGGAGCTAGTGTTTGTAAAAACTATTGTTGTTTGACCTCATTCGATATTAACTACATTTGACTTTGCTTTCATTCTGCCAGGAAACTCCAGCTTAGTGATAAGAAATTAATGCCTGCTTCTTTGCACAGCTTGACTGGAGCTGATTTGTGTAAGAAAAGTCTCAAACAGGAAGAAAATCACCAACTGGGATTTTGTTTGGAAAAACCTTCTTGAATTCTTTCTTGGTTGCTTTCGTTTGTTTGGGTTTTTTTTTTTTCTCACCCCTTGGTTGCATCCTTTGCCCAAAGGATAGTCCAGCCAAATATTCTAAACATTTGATCTACCTTTTATTGCTTTTCGTGGATGTATCAGCAACTGTTTGTCTTTTTTCTTTGTTGGTTGGATCTTGTTTCCTTAGTTATGCTTTGCCTGTATCAGGGGCTCAGAATTGCCATAATTCTGTTTTCAGGTTTGGCCAGAACTGCAGGTGATTGCCCTTGAAAATCATGTACCTCCTGCACTACTAGTTGTGTTTGCTGCTCTTTGGGTTTCTGGGGTTTTTTTGCAATGACACAAGGTGTCTCAATGAAACTCTCTTCTTAGAGTATCACTGAAGTCTGTGAGTTCTTGGTGGTTTTTCTCCTTTTTTACTGGAAAGCTAAATAGCTATGGATTGAAATACTGAAGAGGCAACCTGGGGAAGTTTTAGCATTCAATGTTAAGTTCTCCAGAAAAAGAACAGTGGTGTAATGTGAGCTAGAGCTCTGACTCCAGGCATTCCTTGACGTTAAAATCATATGAAAGAATACAGCCAGATTTGACTCAAACTGCTGGGTGTAGAAGGAGGTGGGGGGAGAGAGAAAAGAATGAGAAAAAGGCACTTCTTGCTAGCACAGTTTAGGAACTGCAAGTACAGAGAGACATTTGTCTGACATAAAACATTGTGGTTAGACATTGTAAATGTTCTCATATTACTTATAATTTATACATGGAGAAAGAATGATGTGAACCTTTTCCAACCTTTGTACTTACTTCACTAAAGCTTTCATGGGGAAGTTTATGCTTAACGGTAAATGTGAACAAAAGTCATAAAATTCTAGCAGCATTTCTGTTATACACGTGCTTTTTAAGTGTAGTCTGAATGTATTTATCATGGAAAGCATTTTATTTTAGAAGAGGTAGTAATGAAGTTTATCGCACCATCTTCAACACAAATGGAAAATACCCCCCCCCCCTTTTTTTTTTTTTTTTCGAAGAAAAGACACCCAGAGGCTTGTCTGGGGTGTTGCATGGCAAGTCCCTGGCCAGGTGAGGATTGACAGCCATGTCCCTGCAATCTTACCTGGTGATTTTATGGCACTTTGCAAAAAATACTGCCCTTGCAAATGGAACACAAGGTCTTCCCTAAGATGCATTTATCCGAACAACAGCATTTGCATCTAGGATATAAAGCAACCGTGGGCATCTGGTGAATGTAATTCTGTAGTGCCAGTGTTTAATTTTGTCATATGTGAGGTTTGCTTTGGGCATTGTCACGGGTGCAGCCAAGGAGTAGCACGAGATACCTTTTGTACGGTGGCAGCCTGGTGTGGGACTTGATGTGGAAATGTTCGCACGTGTGAATCTTCTTTCAGAGGAGCTGTGCTTTAAGGTGTCCAGGTGGGTCAACTTTGGAGCCACCATCTGAGAAGAACATTGAACGTGCGTCTTTGGCAAGTCTTGAGGATCTTGCTTTGGGCAGTATTTTTAAGAAATGTAATTCTTAGCTTCCCTGAGCAGATCTGTCTTCTGTAGGCAGATGTAAAACACTTGTAAATATAATTTTCATGCTTAATCAAAGTGGCGAGAGATATCTAGAAGCAAGATTTGCTGCTTAGATATGCATACACGACTCCAAGAAAATTCAGTGTGAAGCAAAAGTGGATATATCCAGTAGCAGAATACATCCATCCTGCTCTTTTTCTTAGCCACGGGTGTTTCAGGTTTTAAAAAGTTGTGTTGCCTAGGCTACACTTAATGAGTTGCATCCCATGGCAGAAGCGAGGTCTTGGTCTAGAGGGTGGTGGGTTTTCTTTCCCCTTTACTTTAGACCCTAGAAGTAGAGCAGAGCTGCCGTGCATGAAGTCATGGTGCGTCCTTCTCTCCAGAGAGAGCCTTTCTCCTACGAAAGGCAGTTGACAGTAGCATTTAGCTGCGAGTAAATGCTGTCACTAAACGCTGATAACCTGCTTGTGGTGTGAAAAGAGTCCAAGCCTGAGGAATGCCTTTCTAAAAGCAAGTGCTTCGGAGCTGAAACGGAGATGGATTTTGCGTGCTAGGAAGTCACTCCTCATTAAAGCGTTGGCTTCAAGTTGTCCTAAGGAAAATTCAGCGAGGGAGGCTTGCGGTGTGTTTGGAAGAACCAAGTCGAAGGGAATGATTTGCGGCGGCGCGACTGGAGTTGGAGATGAGAGCGATAGAGCCTTTCGCTCTGCTCGGAGGAAAACGTAAACGTACGTACAGAGGTCTCCTGAGGACACCAGGGCTTGCTCTGTTAACAGAAGTTGTGGCGAAAAAAAATAGGCTGAGAGATTAGTCTGGTGGTGCCCTGGAAGGGAGGAAATGCACGAGGAGGCTGAGAGTAAGATGGGATAGCGTTCAGGTAAGACTTGGAGTGAGATGTAAAAGTATGAGACTTATAAAAAAAGTCAAAAATTGAGAGGGTGTATTAGGTGGAAGTGCTGAAGCTGGATGAGACTCTGGAAGGTTTTAGTCCGGCACTCTCAAGTTACTATGAGTGTTTATCTGTAGTTATTTTGCATATTAAATGCTCTTGTGCCTCTAGGTGATTAAAGTATTGATCATTTGAAGATGTGAAGGCTTTTCCCATCCCCATCAGAGGTAGATAGCAGCTAAGTTAGCAGTTTGAGTTTGGATAGTAATTGTGGTCTGTGATATTTCAGGGTTTTTTTGTATCTTATCCTGGCTTTCTGAATCCACTTTAAATATGGTGGTTTGGATGTGGGGGTTTTAAAGTGCAATGTCTTGCTGGCCCTTCATGTTTTCAGCTCCAACTAGTTCAAAAGTCCCTTAAAACTGCCCTGCAAAAACAATAACACTCAAGAGTACATTCATTAGAGTGTTTCTTTTTTAAAATATTAACATGAAAATTCTTGAGAAAGAGTCTTTGACTGGTCTGTGTGCAGATGAGATTCCTGGAAAAAATCCTAGTTGTATGAGTCTCCAAAAAAAGAAA
>NW_009720167.1:0-22422 GCF_000703405.1 Apaloderma vittatum | reverse complement strand
AGAGTGTGACAGTTCCTTGGTTATCTGCGCTGCTTTGAACAAAAAAAGACATTTTACGTAGTTTATAAAGCTGGAAACGCGCTCTAATTGCCGTCTTTGAGTATGTGCATCTGAATAGTGCCTATAAATGAACATCCTTTTAATATGCAGGGCTTTCTGTGGACAGTCTGAACTACAGCTGACCCTCCAGCTAGGCTAAAACCACCAGTGTTTCATTAGACATCATTTGTACTTAAACGCGGAGAGACGGATCGTGATTTTGCAAATTCGACTCAGTCCTAACGAGAGCAGTGAAGCCAAAGCAGAGCCCGGGGCTGGTAATTTTGTGCTGTAGCTGCTGCTCCCCTGCTCTGTTAGCGAGCTCGTGTGTGTGCTTTTGCAAAGGTTTTATTTGCGTTCGTTCCGCATCGGAACGCAGCGCTGCGCTCAGCCAAATGTGTTTGCTTTAATGCAAGACACTGCTACTACACCAGAACAGGCTGTCTGACAGCCTTCTCGGGGAAATTCCTTACAGCTCTTTATTTGGGATGCAGAACTGTCTGCCAGGGATCTGGAGCCTTTGCAATCGCTGTATGAAACGCAGGGAAAGAAAAAAGGGCACTTACTGGGTTAATTCGTCCAGCAGCTACCTCCTTCCAGAACATTGTTTTAGTAGTTGCTGGGCAACACTCTTTTTTTGGCAAGACGTTCAAGGAATGAACCCATATCTTAGACTTAAAATACCCTCATGGTGAAGCAGAAGAGGAGTAGTTCAAATTCTGTTTGTTCTTTTGATCCTAATCCATAGCGGGTGCTCTCAACCAATACTAGTCTGGTGGTGGTAGGGGCTCACACCGAGGGTCTGTCTTTGAACTGCAAGTTCATCTTCCAGAGAAGAAAAAATGACCTGGGCACTACAAAGAAGCTTTAATATATAAATTTATATATGTTTCAAATATATATGTATTTACACAGCCCAGTTGTTTTGATGGATTTCTCTTAAATTCGCACTGGGCACTGATCAAAGTCATCAGGCTTCTCCATAACAGAAATGTTGTGTGTTTTGTTCCTCATAGCTTTGCCATCCACGATCTGAAGCCTGTACACTGCTGCTTTGGATAACATGAAGGAAACTATATAATTTATGCAGTACTGATAGAGGCTATGGAGATGGGGTGCATGCATTTGGGATTATTTAGCCTTATTTAGCCAGTGCAGGCTTGTTTATAGTTTGACATTTGAACTGAGATCAAGGGAATTTTCGGTTGAAGGGTCACATACATAGTTCTCCCAAACACTTCAGAATATGAAAAAACAAGCTAAACCAAATACCCAGATCCTACTGCTTGTTAGTTTTGGAAAAAGAGTAGCAGAATATAGAAGTGCCCTTTCTAGGTAGTAAGGTACTTCAGTGCCATCCCCTGTACTCTTCAAGAAGAATTTTTTTGCGGTCTGAACCTCTAGGCATCGTGTTCAGCTTCAGGTAAGTGTTTAGCCTCAGATCCTATTGCTCTCCATGCATACTTACCCAAATCTACTCTGGTGAAAGCAACTCTATCGGCTCAGATTGCTTTTTAAACTTGGATGTGACATAGTCTGAGTTGTATGACTTTCTGCATATATTAAATGAGTTCGAGTGGGTGGTTTTGCATATTGAAAGCACATTCCTGGAATGATGGCGAGAAGAAGAGGGATAGACCTGGGCTGTGTAGCCCAAAGTTAGGCTCTTTTGTTCTCTTTGAATGTGGAGTTGATAATGCTGGTGAAGTCTTTGGGTGTATTAAAGTACCTAGATTGCTTTAAGGATTATTTAAACTAATGTTTAAATATGTTGTTTTTCAATTAGCAGATGAAGTAGCACAATTTGTTTTTCATGCAGGAAGCAGAACTTTTGAGAGTGCTTGAATGCCAAGTTCGAAGGTTAACTTAGTGATCTTGAAGAGAAATACATCACCTGCAATAGAAAAGTGGCTTCTTTTCAGTTCTGAGATGTCCAGGACAGTCTAAAATGCACTTGCTGGATACCTAAAGCAGGAAGTGGAGCAACAATAGTAAACACCTACTTAATTAACTTCTCTTAAGTTTCTCCTTTGAGGCAAATGCCACAAAAAAAGCAAAAAATTGTTTTTCTTAACCCCTATTCAAAAGGGAGACTAAGATCCTGGTTTAGTGTGTAATCAAAAGAAACTTTAGGGTTGGCACGATGGAAGAGAGGAGCGGTAGATGGTGTAGTCTAATGCTTTGCCTGTAATTCCTTTATTTAAAACTGAAGAACTGGCCATTTTAGAAAGAATCTTTCAGTCTTGCTGAATTGGGATGTAGTTATAATATCCAAAATACATTTTTCTCTGCCTTGATGAGGAATCCTTTAGTATGATTCTAAGTATTTATAGAACTGTACTAGGAGACTGCCAACTGCTAGTACACATTTGAATTTGGTGCCCTTTATATGATGAAGAGCTCCTGGGCTCTGCCTCTGAAATGTGAATCTTTAGCCCACCGCATCCTACATACAAGCAGATGTTGCAGACAATTGCCCCTGTGGTATTTCAGGCCTTAAAAGTCAGAAGTACTGCAGTTTCCTACAGACAAATGTGCTTTGTAGCTGCTAAACATTGGAAAACCCCGCGAGAGAAGGATTCCTCCTCAAAAGTCGATGCGCCGCTTACTTGATCCTCCCAAGCCCCCCTCCTCTCTGCAGGTCAGTGTAACCTGCCTTCTCTACACCAGGTACATGCACCTTATCTCCAGACACTTAACCACAGGTTTTGTGATAGTGCCAGGCTCATCAGTTATAATTACTTCCATGGTTTGCTGCATTAGCAGTCAGAGGAAGTACTGGAGCTCCGTGGCTATGAGCACAGCTAGAGGAGAGGTGTTAGACTCTCATTTGTGTAGCTGCTGTGTCCTGTAATTTATTTATATGTACGAAAGTAGCTGCGCTGCTTTGAAATCCCGTAGTTATTGGGTGCAGGAATCAAAAGGAACCTTTTTTGTGTGTGTGTGTGTGACATGAAGAGTGAATCAGAAAGCTATTTCTCTTTGATTTGCCACATCTATTGCAGTGTGGTTCCTTACTGGCCTATTTAGCAAGACAAGCTTGTTAGTCCAGTTGGTAGCTCTGTCTGCTAAAGCACCAGGACATCCTGAAGACATCCCTACTGTGTGATGCCGACGTGCTTTGCTGAAATAGTGAATAAATGACTGGGTACATAATTTATTGGTTTGAGAGAGTTTAGCGTGGTTTTTTTGCCCCTCGGCCCTAGTGATGGGGTACCAAGACCCTAATGGAAAAGGTCTGTATGACACGGATCAGAAGAGGGTCTGTTGAATGTGGCGTTAAAAAGCTGTTGGTGCTGAAGAAGAGGAGAAGCTGGAACTAGGGGCACAGGCTGTGGAGGTTGGCTGGGCTACGTTTGCGTGCTGCGGTCAAACAGCTGTCTGCCAACTTCTGGGTTTAACATGCTTTCATCTTGGATGTTTTGCATCTAGATGAAGGCAGAGCAAAGCCCCTTTGAAACAGAAAGCGGCCGTTATTATGCATAACGGGAATGCTCCATGAAAAAAAAACACAGTCTGTTGGTTGAGGTACTGCAAAAGCACGAGGCGGGATTTGACTGAGCTCCTGGTGTGGAGCTGTGTGATCTGTGTCTTCATTTGCCCATCTGAAAAGTGTGGGTAGTAGCTCGGTCCTGCTCCGTGCAGGACGACAGGCAAAATACACCGAGGTAGTGACAGTGTCCTAAAAAATGAAGAAATAAAGTCCTGATTTGAACATTTGCTCCTTCTCAACAGCTCTTGCAGGTCTGAGCTTTTTCCCCTGTGGAAAGTTCAGGGTATTTCAGGTAGGATCGAGGGAGGGATTGCCAAAAAGCAGTGCTTAGCTATTAAGTAGAGCAGCACTGTTAATAAACCTAGCCCCAACCTTGTAGACAAAAGAATACTGTGGCTTTGTTGCCATAGTTTCAGTGCAAAATCTGACCTTAGCTACAATAACATTCGGTTAGAAAGAACTAGCTAATCAGTTTTCTAAAATTAGTGTGTTCCCTAGTACATAAGCCGGTATGAACAGGATATTTAATGAAATATTATACTTAGTCACAAGAGCCCAAGGGAGTGAAATGCCTTGATGAATTGTGGGGGTGGGGTGACATTGGTGCCTATCTTTTAATATAGCAAAGTTATTAAAATTTGGGGCTTGCTTAATATTTAGGGTAGCGTAGCTGTCGTGTTCTGTGCGCTCAGTGTGCTTTGCTCTGTTCTTTTTAAGAGCTCACGGGGTCACTTCTCTAAGTGGGAAAGATGGAGATGCTGGTGAGCCTCATCGGTACCAAGCACTTCCAGAGGACCTTCAAATAAACTCCAGAGCTGGTCTTGTGCTTTTTTTTTTTAATACAGCCTGAGTGCTTTGCAGGTGGAGGCGGCTTACTCATAGGGGAGAATGCAAATACTGCAGCAGCTGGATCAAGTCCTGAATTTTGTGGAAAAAACCTGTGTGTGAGGGAAGCAGTCTCCCAGGTATCAGGCACTAGGCACTTTCAGCTTTTCACTGGTTGTCTAAAGTGTTGAGAATCTTAAGGCAAAGATTCAGAGAGAGACCAGTTGGTGAGGTCTGGAATGTAGAACATTGCCATCGGTCTCCAGCCCCCTGACTTGGGAATGCATTTATTATGCCTGAGGCTCTCTGACCTAGCCTGGAGTGAGATTTTATCAAACTCTGGTAACCCAGGGTCAAAGGTTGTTTCTTGGTAATACGGGAACTGTGGTGAATGATTGGGTTTCCTAATGTGCAAGTTGGTTATTTGGGTATTAATGTAAGAAAAATAGGTAATCCACAAATTTGGAGCAAGCTCCCCTACTGCTTGGTGCTTCTGAGGTACCAAACACACGGGAAGAGGATTTAGGGAAGAAGCAGCTAAAGCATCCGAATGAGGGCTACCAATCCGTGGTAGCTTTTCTTGTTTCTGTTAGCCAGAGTGGATTGTCGCCTCTTTTGATGGTGCTTTGCAGTAAAGGTTAAAAGTGCCTCTAATCAGTCAAAAACAACTGTAATTTACTTCATGAATTTACTGAGTCTCAGCTTTGGACTGTCCTGGACGTGTAGAAGCACAAGCGTTCAGTGACAAACGCCGTGGAGTTTGATTCAAGAAAACATTTTTCACTCTGGATATGTTGGCACTCGCGTAGTTGAGCTGTCAAGCAGATCCTCTTGGCTCTCTGGGTTTTGCTTCTGCGACTCGTGGCTTGTTCCCGATGCAGCAGGCAGCCACGGGAAGGTGTGATCCATGTTCCTGGATCTTCCAATTCAGATTCTGATTAGCATGTTTGTGCTTCAGGGTTCCCATTCTTCTGCCTTGTAATCCCAGCTGCCTTCCTCAGTAAACTTTAGAAAACCATACCTGACTTTTACTCTGGCGGAGCTGCAAATGATGCTCTCTTGGTTTTTCCTCTTGGCATTTTTATGTGACCAGATTTGATTTCCTCTTACCTCTTGGGTTGATGTGATCCTGAGGTGTTTTATTTTTCAGAGGGAGCAGATAAGCACTCTGTGACGCCTGTGAAGACTGAGTCTGTGTCAAGCTCTTCAGAGAGTCTGTTCTGTAGGAACTCACTTCTCCGCTGCTGTTCTGTGCTGCTTGCAATAGTTAGGCTAAAAGCTTCAGTTATTTTATTTTTCAGAATAAAAAACCTTGGGTTTTAGGTAAGGACTCACAGTTGAAAAATATTTTCAGTTTAAGCTGTTTGTTTAGAAAGGTGAGATAAATATGCCAAGTACCCATATTGATGAGGTCTTACGGGTACTGTGTTTTATCTCTGCCCTGAAATTAAATCATTTCACTTCTCAGTTTCTGGGTAGCCTGTTCTTCACTGAGCAAGAGTCCTGCCCAAGGTGGTGGTATCTCCTCAGCCGTAAGCTGAGGGAGCTAATGCTGTAAGTACTTCTGTCTGAGAGCAGTCAGAAGAAAAAAAAGGTGCAGCTGCCAGCGTAGCCAGCCATAAAAATGTGCTGGCGTGAAAGCCGGACCTTGTCAGCTGTCTTCTGTGAGCAATCTGTGACACTCGTGTCTTCCTTCGGTCCCACGTTGCTGCCAGAGATTGAATACCCTGTCGTCCTCATTGCAGAATTTGGATTCATCTTTCGAGATGAAGTATAGTACTTAATGTGTCAACACCTGAGTGTGATTTCTCTTCCTCAGCTATTGATGCATTAATAGCACCTCCAGCTGAGTTCCTCACATTGCTGGGTGGAGCTCAAGGTGCCAGCGCTAATCTGTCAAGCTCCCTGTGATTTTGGACCTGTCTGTCTCAAAATCTCCCATCCTGCCTGTGTAACTTCTGAGTTTGTCATCCAGCTGACAGGAGGCAAGTGAGTTGTGGGTGAAGGTTTTCGATTCGGAAAACTCTGATGGATTTTCTGCTATCCAGAAAGGAATTTGCTGCTTTGAGGTCAGTCTTGAAGAGCATGGACTGGTTCTTTAAGAATAAATTGGAAAATATCAGGGTGGGGGATTTTTTCTGTAACAACTGACTGGCTGGGGTAGGGCATGGCGAAAATCCCAGATTAGCGTTTAGTGGCCTGTAACAAATGCAGCCAGTATTAAGAAGCCTTCTGCTTCTCACCTAGAAAAAAATACTGTTTGTAAACATACCTATGCTGATTCTTTTTCATTTGCTTTAAAAAAAAATAAAAAAAAAATGGCCTGTGTAGGAGGCTGCTTCCTGTGCGCCATGCTTGCCTTTTGAACTTCTGATTTTGTGGTCATGGCAAAGGATGACATGCAGGGCTTGGTGTGATTTGGTGGAGGTTCAGGTGGAGGCTTTCGTGTCTGGATGCGGCTGAGCAGAGATGCTGAGAGATCTGAGCCCAGTAGCTCTTACTAAACGTAAGAGTCAAAGCGTTGAGGTTGGCACACCTCAGGAGAGTGCTTCAAACGCTAGAATAGCTGTTACAGGTTGACTGACACTAAATGCAGTGGTCCTCAAAAATTTTATTTTAATGAACAACTTATTATTCAGCCAAGTAAGAGAGTAACTTGTGTGTTAGGACTAACACTCCCTTCAAGCTCGTTTGTGAAAGTAATCCCTGCTGAGTTCTCAGTGTTGGCAATTATCATCTGTTTTGATTATATAATATGCAGAAGTTCAGTGAAAACATAACTCCTTGTGTTTTGGTTGAAGAGTCTTCCTGTAGCTTTCAGTCAGATTTTCAGAATAAAACAATCACCTCTGAGCTCTACTGCCAGCAGAGAAAGCGCGACGCTGCTAGAAGATGCTGCTACAGGCTCCTCTCCTGCCTTAACTAGAGCAGATTATCTCCGAGTCAGATTTTATTAAGGATACAGAAAGCTTTGCTATGCAAAAGCAATCCAGTAGCACTTAGACCTTGCATTTAGCAAATGTCAGCCCTTTTATTTGTTGAGGTTAAAAATTATACAAGGAAAAAATAAACACAGAACTCGCAGGCATGAGGAAGTGAGAGAGCTGGATGAGGGAACAGCCAGCCTGAAAAGGAGAAAACCGTAGCTGTATCTACAAAAATCCTTTCCCTCCCCTTCAGAGCAGCGCGTGATCTCTAGCCGGCACCAGTTGACTTTCAACCCCGGGAGGCAGCGGCTCAAGCTGACGGTGACCCGGCAGCCTCCAGCACCGGCGTGGGGGATCAGCACAGAAGAGCTGGTTTGTGTTGGGGATTCCAGCCCAAAACTGCTCCTTGTGCTGCAAAGCTGGGTTTTATTTTTGAAAAAGACCCGCAAGAATAAATCTCAGTATTAAGAGAATGTAACCGGTACCTGCATGGAAAGAGGAAAAGTTTAGTACCCTTTTGTGAGAGCTCTGAAGTCAAATTGTTAGAGCCTGATGATGATGGGATGTTGAACGTGGCCAGAAAGAGAGGACTGAGATGGATATTCAAGGTTTTCTTTTCAAAATGCTTCCCCAAAGCAGAAGCTCGAGTACTGATCTGGCCAATGCTCATCAGCCCAGCCTGGGAGTTTTGAGTAATCGACACCAATGGCTTCAAGGAAAGGCTGAAGAACCGAGTGGTGGATTTTTGGCTTTTGCTTGGTCGCAAATGGCTCCAGCACAGACAGAGCTGACTTTCAGTTACAGCATTTTTATGTTAATTTAACATTTTTGTTCTTGTCAAAGGCACCCAAGTGTCTTTGTCTTCTTACTCATGTCTTAATATTAAGCAAGGGTGCTTTTTGGAGCATGTTGCAGCTTTTCTGCTGCTTTCCTGCAGCTTTTTCATGCGGCTTTTCTGGGGGCTGTGTTGACTTAGTTCTGTCCCTCAAAAGTGTATTTTCCGTATTGGTTGAAAGCAAATAATGCATCCCATATTGATGTGATCGCAGCGAAAGCTGATAAGAACTTGAGGTGTGCTGTACTGTAAGAGCAACATTTTCCTGGGGACCAAATGGTATTTTTGCTGGTTGCTGTGGGAGCCTTTGGCTGTGGAAAGGGGATGGTGACTGCCTGCCCCCCGCGTGTGCCCATCGCTCAGCAACGCACAGGAGAATTATCTTTCCCTGCTCCAAACTACGTGTTCTCTAACCAGGGATGGCAGCACCCTACGAGCAAATGTCTCGGGGATTGGAAGGCAAAGTCTGAAGGCAGTATAGATGTTACATTGACAGGTTTTAAAATAAGCTAAGAATTTATATCCTCCCACTCCTTGTCAGGCAGATGGCCTTGGTCATGGAGAATGACAATGAAGAGAAGATCCTTCAAATATGATCTACGAGATTTAATTCCAAATTTATTTCTTTCCATATGCCATCAGCCACGTGCTTAAAAGTTTTTGTGTTTTGTGAAGATTTGGCAAACTTGACAGGTGATAATTCTGAATTTGTCTGCAGAGAACTCTTTGCAGTGTAACAGCTTATTTATCTTATTTGTCTGCTAACAGGCTTGCCTGTGTCTGTGTGCATATATGTGTACAAAAATGGCAAGAGAAGGGAGTATACTATATATAGGTTATTTTATATTTAATTGTAGTAGCTTATGTTAAGAATATCTGTATTTCACATCACCTTCCTTTAATCTTGATATTCCGGTTGACATTTAATTTCTAATTTTTATCTGATGCGAAAGAGATGGATGTTTTCATATTTATTTGGTTTAGTGTTCAGCTGAAATGACCTTGAAAGGTGAGCAGCCATCACCATAGTTTGTCAGTCTTCACAATCCTCAGTGCTAAACAGTTTTCAGGACCTTGAAAGCATATGGGTAGCAGAGAGAGAGGGAACAAGTATAATTACTGCTTTGCCTCTCTGAAATGTTGGATTGAGGGGAGACCCTGAAGATGTGTTGAGGCTGAACTCATTTTAGTCTGGTGTTTGCAGAGAGGTGCCACAAATCATTTGCACCCTGAGCCAACAGCCTTGATAAGAAGGGATGGGGAGAGGGGAAAGCACCAGGGAGAGAGGAAAGCCCTTTGCAGCCTTTGGAGAAGGTGGGGACTTCATGTGGGATTCTTCTGCTTGACAATGGGGAGAATAACTGAGTGTTCAGAACAAAACTGAACAACATGTGTTACATGAATGACTTCTCCAAGAATCCTTTAATGAAAAGAATGTGAAGACACTGAAGTCTTGTCTTTTCTGAAGTTTGAAAGATAAAAGAAACACAAAACAGTGGAGAAAACTGTAAAGGTTCTGAAACTTTTCTACTGAGAAAAAGTGCTTTTTTCTCAGGCAGCTTTCACGGTGAGGGGATTTCTGTTTGCAGAAATTTCTTTCAGCTTTCTGTGTTAAAGCTTTCATTGCTGATAGCTTGCATACATTTGTACTGTGTTCAGGATCTTGGTGATCCTTTGCTGAGCGTTTTTCTTGCTTTAAAATGTGTCTGACAACTGGGAAGGGATTGACCGGAGCTGTCGGCTTCTCATGCAAAATTAATTCCATCTCGGTGTACCTTGCTTGCCTTTCAGGTACTCCCAACATCCACATTTTCTGTTTTCTTTGTTATACCTCTTCTGTGCAGAAACTACTGGATTTTTGTCTACTGTGTGTTTTTGTAAGTATAGTGAGCCTGCTCGTTGCTTTGATGGCCCCGCTGCTGCCATAGCTGTAAAACCACAATTGAAGGTGGCGAGGAGTGGAGGGAAAACAAAACAAAATAAAATTAAAAAACTAAACCAAGACCTTGGATTTTTACTAAAACCTCAGATTAGTCACACAAGTCCATTGCCACAGAGTGTTTTGCTTGATATTGAGGGTGTTGAGAGCCCTGAGTTGAGGATGTACCTTTGAGACAGTCTGGTCTGAGATCCCAAACACTCACTCGTTCCAAAGAGCAATGTGGTGTTTGTGCTGGGCTTATCTATTGGCTAGTACAGGATTAAGGTTGAATGTTGTGTTGAGAACTAGATAAAAAAAAAAAAAAAAAAGAGAGAGAAAAACTTGTATCCTTCAGAGATTTTGAAGTGCCTGCCACTTAATGTTCCTTCCTTTAAGTCGTGGTTAAAGGCTCATTTCAGAAACCCACAGTGACTCAGCTACTCCGAATATCTTTCAGTTATGTGGGGCTTGTGTTGGAAGCCCTAAGACTTTCTCCCACCTCCAAAGATTGATTTTATTGGTGGATACTTTCTCGGAAATATCTTTTGCATTATGCTAATTTTAAGCATACTTTGAATATATAGATTATTAAAGAAGTGTAAAGGCACAATACCCTAGTACTGGTCAGTAGAAAGGAGAACATTTGTTTTTAAATATTTATTATTTTGCAAATGCAAAGATAAGCTTGTCTAGATTTTTTTCCCTGCTCCACGTTTGAAAACAACTGCTCCAGAATCAGTGGTGTCTAATGTTTACGGCAGTATAATGCTGGATTATGCTGATCTCTTCTGAAGGACTGAAAACGTTCCTTGAATATTTTTTGGATGGAATCATTTAACTTGAACAGCTCGTCCTACGGTGCTTTGACCTCTTGGATGCGGGTGCTGGTCGGTTGGAGCCAGTGGGACATCCTCGCATGCATCCATGTGAATACCCTGTCTTTCTGGTGGTGACCTCAGATAAATTCTGTGGCGTTCCTCTGTACAGCACTACATTTTTTTTTGAGGACGAGGCGTGTCTTGTTCTGTGTTTTATGTCCTCGAGCCCTTTGCTTAGGAATGGTTTGGGTGGCTTGGAGAGAATTGGCTCTGGACAGAGCTTTTGCAAAATCAGTTGGGTGGCCTGGTGAGAGATGACTCTGAACACACCAGAGGAGATGTTTTGAGCCGAACCGATACAAATACCCACAAAACGAGCTAGTAGGTTATACAGAAAGGGACTGTGTCAATCTGCCCTTTGATGGCATGGGACTGCAATATTTCTCCTAATTGTGGTTTAGTGGGCAGAAACTTGAGGGTGCTAGGAGAAATAGATGAGAGCAACCAGAGAGTTTGATGATTAAGAGAAGGTATTTCATGGAATAACCCTTCCATAAGATGGAGTGATCTACAGGACGACTTCTTTGATAGCCTGAGACTCAGCTTTGTCAGGCAGCATCCTGTGTGGGTTTTCTGTGCTTACAAGCGTGTGGCACAGCCAGCTGTCGGGTTGGGCTTTTTAGATTCGTATGGAGCTAGTCCAGCCTCTTTATTAAAATTTATGCAACTTGACTGAATTGCTCAAGTGGACACCTTGCTTTGCAATGATTCCTGATTGCTAGCATCGCGCTTGATGCGAGATCCGAGGACACGGGAATAATCTCTTATTCATTTTTTCTCTGTATTTCCCTGGTGGCACACAGAAGTGTTGCCATGGAGGGGAGCGTGGGGTGGGAGTAGGCAGGAACCAGCTGCTTTGGGGCCACGCTGGGAGGAAGGCTGGGGGAGGATAACGCATGAAGTCTGCTCCTGCAAACAATCCTGGGAACTTCGTTGCTGTCATGTTGTGTGCTTTCGTTCTGGAAGAGCTTTGAAGGCACGTAGGGAAGGATGGGTGTTCCAGAGAGAGGAAGGGAAGAGGTTGCAGAGCTAATGTGCATGGTGGACTTCATGGGCCTTTGGTTTTGGTCAAGAGTGCCTCGGCAATCTTCTGTGCCTTTATACTTTGTTTTAAATACGTTCTGCTTCTCAACGATGTGGCCCTTCAAGAATGTGCGGTACAACTGTATTACTTTTTTTTTTTTTAAAAAAAAAGTGCTTCCACGTTTTTTTATCTAGCCAACGCCATAAATTTGCTGATACTGAAGTAACACTTCTTTACCTGCAACGTGCTTCTAACCTGGCTGGATGATTTTTTTTGTGTGTGTGCATTAACATTTGTTCATCTCTCCTGAGGCGTTCCTGCAGTTTGCTTTGGGTGTCTGTGTGCTGCTTGAGGCTAAGATTTACCAGAGCTTTGGAAGCCTTTTCCTCTAGACTGTATCCCCACAGAGCCACAAATTGACAATGCAGGACTGGGTGTAATGGTGGAATTAGACAAGATTCCATTATTGCAATTGGAAAACTCCTTCTGCTTGCCTCTGTGGCTGTTAGCTCGTTGTAAGTCTAATGCCGTGGTCAGTCGTCGGGACGACTGAGTATAGGTTTGATAAAAGTGCTTCTCAAATTCTCCTCTGTGTTAGGAAGACGAAACTCTTGAGTACCAAGAGACCGAGGCAAATAGTTTGCAGTCTCAGTCTTTCTGCATGCCTGGCATCTCTGTCAGTGGTTTTGCAATCGTTTTGACCCATTTTTGTTACTGTTTTCCAGTGATTTCTGAGAAGTTTCATTGTAAATCAGTCAGACTTTACAAAACAGAGGCTGCAGCGATAATTTGTCCATCAGATTTCATTATGATAGAGCCAAAGGGTTGCTGGGCTGAAGGATCCATTCTTGGGTATATTAGCAGTCTCAGTTTAAATGTTTTTAGTAATAAAAAAGAAGTTGGTTTGTATACATAACAGGCATAAGGCTTGTACTCAGCAGTTATTTCGATGTATTTATTAGTAAAAGTGTACCATGTGGAGATGTTGGACAAGAAAAACTTGTTCTCTGGAATAAGGTTGGGGTTTATGAAGTTAATTAGTATTCCACGAGCAGCTCTCGAGTGAAGGCTGAAAGCTTTTGGATTTTAGCGGTCATGTCCCCAAACATGGATTGTCTAAGAGTGAGGGCCATCTGATGGCAGTATTCAAGGCGTATCTTTCAAAGACGTGGGGATAATGTGCGTGAAAATGATAACATTTGGCAGCAATTGCAGGAGCGTGAGTTCAGGAATGGAATACAAAAATTCTGGAATATCTTCACTCTGGTAGCTTGTGTGCTGTGACCTACTACCACGCTCCCAGCCTCAATATTTCCTTTTTGGCTCAGAAACGTGCTGCTGCGCGGCGTGCACGGTTCTCTGACACTTTCCTTGAGCGGCTCATCTCTTTCTCTTTAAACGTTGAGTTTTTGTAATGTTTTGTCCCATGCTTTGAATGGCTTCACCTTGTAAAAGCCTTCAAAGCTTCGACCAAGTGGGGAAAACTGCGTAGTGGAAGGAGAATTACAGACCACATAAAGTCTCTAATAATCCTCTGTTTCTATGGCAGTGGAACTGTAATTCACTGCATTGGAGTTTGTACCAGCCAGTATCTTTTGGTTAAGTCCCATAATCCTTCCTCCTTGAGTGGTTTTTCCTTTATGTTTAATATCACTACTGCTCTGCTTTTTAGTAAGAAAATAATGTATTTGTGCTTGAAAATATCTAATGTGTATTTGAATGAAGAAGTGGCAGACTCTTTGAATATTGTCTAAAGGCAAGGTATGAAGTTCACTTTTTAAAAATCCAGAGACGTGGCAGAAAAGTAAATTTAAACCAGTAGCTTCCTTTTCATACTGTGAGTGACTTAGTAAAATTGAAAGTCAATGAGGAAAGTCCCCAGTGCTCATCCAGATCTAAAAGCTGAGGAAATTACAGGCAATCAGCTTCTCAAATCTTTGTCACTTAGTTTGTTTCTTTCTGTGATGTACATATCCTCAGGTGTTTTGAGGGGAGTTTTTGTTCTGCTTGTATCAGTTACCTTTGAATAAGGTCCAGATATTTAATCAGTGCAGTTGGCACTTGCCATGATTAAGACTTTGGAGAGCATCAGTGTCTGGGTTTTGTTTACAATTTGCTGAAATAGTATCTTTGTTCTGGATTCCCAGGCAGAAACTGATTTTTGTGAGCATCCCTAATTTCCAGAATACTTGCAGTCCATCTTTAATATGATAAACTAGACAGAAATTACCAGAGTCACTTGTTGGTTTTAGGCATTGATGTTCTTCTTTTTCTAAAAGCACATGTTAAAAGTATTGTAGGTAAAAACAATCCCTGGGGTCTGCAGGTCAGTAACGTGGTCAAGTGCCACCTCTTACTACTGCAATTTTCCTCTGAAGTCATAAATCTGGAAGGCATTGTTTCAGACCTGCTCCGTGGGAGAGCTGGCATGGGCTGGGGCATTAAGAGCTCTCATTGCTGCCGGTGCCAAGGGCCATTTATTTTTTAGCGGTTGAAAACAGCAGCCGGCACGGTAAGGGGTGGAACGACGCTGTTCAGATGTCACCGTTGATGCCGTTCTCCTGAACTCCTGTTAACTTTACAGCAGAGCAGGAGGGGGCTGCAGTGATTTGTCAAACGCTCCATCACGTCGGTGGAACCAGCGATGTTAGGTCCGGCCTCTGAAATGTTATTTGGTCCATGGCACCAAATTTGAGTGGAGCTACCTTGACCACCAGTCACTGTTTGAGGCTGTTCTGGCATCTCCCACCAAAGGATTTCCTCTCCCTGCTCTGTGGCTCCGTTCCACTCTGCAGACATACAGTTGCAAACTGACATTATCTCATTTATTGGCTATAGTAATTCTTTTGTTGTTGTTGCTTCTGCTGTTTCTGAGTGTCAGAGTTTTATGTCAAAAAGGAAGACTAATCTGGAACCTGAAATCCTGAAAATTGGAGCCTAAACCTGATTTAGGTATGGAAATAAAGACTAGACTGCTTGACATAACTAGAAAAAAAGTTTTAATACAGTTAGGATACAAATAATTTAAAAAAAAAAAAGGGAGGTGATTAAAACAAATGAAGAGAAGGGGCAGGAGCAGACAATGTTAAAAGAGGATTTCAGTGCATTTTTCTGGACTGCAAAGGTTATTACTGCTTTGACACCTGACAAAGGTGGGATTCATGATCAGAGACGACTGTCTGTGCTGACTCTGTGGATACGAGTGCAGGACGTGCTCAGGCTGTGATGCAGCTGCTGTTATTTAATAGCTCTCACCAGCCCATCCATCACTTTGGAATCCAGCTGTCTTCTGCACTGATTGATGTGTTATTACGTCAATAAGACCACTTGAAAGATGGCTAAAAACATTGGAAATACCTAATTATTGTTCTTTATGGGAAAGGATTTTTTGTAATGGATGTAGCACTGAGTGATTTGAATAAATCAATTTTCTCTAGACTTTTCAGAAACAAATACAGGTAAGGACGTGTGTTCTGGTGGCAGTAGGTCACACCTTGAGGGCATGAGGGGAATCCACAGCCCTTCTGGTGCTTCCCTTGGCAATGGAAATGCCTTGATGCATTAATGACTTCAAACTGCAACAGAGCAGGGTGACACTGGATGTTAGGAAAACTTTTTCCCTGCAAGAGTAGTAGAGCTTGGCACAGGCTGCCCAGGGAGGGGGGGGAGGCCTCATCCCTGGAGGGGTTTCCAGGTTGATGTGGGGTTGGGGGAGATGGTTTAGGGGTGAGCTTTGCAGAGTAGGGTTCATGGTTGGACTCAATCATCCCAAGGGGCTTTTCCAACCTGAATAATTCTATGATTCATTGCCGTTATTCCAAGGGCTTCCTTACAGTTCCATCACAAGGATCAGTAAAATCCAGGAAAATGCAGGAATCTCAATGTTAAGGAAAAAACTTTATCAGGGCTGTAGTGATAGCTAGGTAAAGGTTTAATCATCTTTCTTTTTTTTTCTTTTTTTCCCTTCCCATTTTTCGGTTGATTATACGTTGCTGTGAAGGCCTCCCAGCTGTGGCTGCCAAACGCCACACTGATGTGCAGATTTGCTCATCTTTTTGCAGCTGCCAGGGGTGGGAAGTGAGATGAATGGACCTGTCGATTCACTCACACTGTGAGGAGGCAACAATTAATAGGCTTTGAAATTCAGTGACTGGTGAATACTGCGTTCTTGAAGGTGAATTGGCTTACGAAGCAAGCGGGATTTGGTCTTGAACATGCAGGTGGATACTTCTTTTTTTCGGTTGCCCTTGTTTGGGTAGTTTCAGGGAAATGAAACCCCAAACTTCTCGGTCTGCCGAGAAAGTTAAAGAAATTAAATTGATTATTTCTTTGTTTTATTGTATGAAAATTTGGTGTCCCTTATGCAGGCTCTTACCTGCATTCTCCAAGGGTGTAATCAGTTGTGATAAACCAAGGAGTCCTAGAAGCTGCCGTGTCCATTGGAAAATAGACTCCAACTTAACACAAGAGTGTTTATTCCTGCAAAAAGCTTACTCTTGGAGCCTGGATGAAACACCCCTTAGAGATGGATGATAGCACGTTCTGCTTCTTTGTTCTGGAAGATAATGAAGTGGTAGAGCGGGTAAAATAAATTGAATGACATCTGTGTGCTGAAAAAAAAAGAAAAAAACTACACGACTTGGTTTCTTTTGAAGCTGAAAAATGAACAGTAGTCTTTTTAGCAACTGTACTGTTGTTGTTTGTCCTCACCTAGTAGCGTGTTGGCGGCTTCATACAGCGGGGTGAAGCTGATGTTTGTCTGGGATACAGGGAGCACTTGCAGGGTTTGGAGTTATGGTTTTGCGTGCTCACAGCCCTCAGGTGCCAAGCGCTTCAGATGCTAAGTGCCCTATCGGCATCTCTGTCCAGATATAATCTGTGGTGGTTCTGTTGCCTATTTAGAACAACAGCATTGCATTTAAAAAAAAAAAAATTAAAAAAAAATCACCCCACCTCAAGCTGCAGTAAGAATGTGCGGTCTGCTCTTGCCGGCTGGGATAAATGCCTTCAGGCCTCCGCTGGCAGGCTCCGCTTCCGCTCGTGGTCGCTGAACATTTGTTCTTCCCATTTGCAATCCGGTCTAGTGAAGCTGGCTTATTCACATTTCTATTATCCAGCTGTCTGGCTTTTTTAATACCGCATGGCTTTGCTGCTTTGGCTTCCAGCTCTCACTCGCCTTATATGGTAAAGCAGTGCTCTTAAGCTGTTCCTGGAAGGGGCTGCTACACTAGTTTAAGGACTATTTTCCACTTTCATTTTTGATCTCTAAAGCTATGGATTGCGGTGCAGCAGCGGGTGCTGGCATAGCTTGACTCTTCGGCACTGTCAAACCGGAATATTGCGCTTTTTAGAAGTGCTTGAAGTGCTTTCTTCTCTGCTACGCTGCTGCAGACAGTTTGAGCAGAGGCAATATACAGCAGCACTTGTGTTTACAGCATACACATACCTTTTTTTAAAATGCTTTTTTTAAAATGACAACCAGAGCACAATCTTCAGGGCTAAGACAACGTTACGGAGGACTCGGCCAAATTTTCCTTAGCTGCCTGATTCGTTGGTGTCTCCTGTGCTGTGTTCTTTAGGAGCGGAGTGGTGTGCGGCAGCAGGGTGAGCTCGGTCGGATGGAGGAGCCTCATTTGAGAGGCTTCAGCAAAAGCATCTCTGGTCCTCTGCCAAAAAAGATGGTGCCTGTTTAAAGCAGAGAGAGGGAGAGGGCCTCAGTAAGCGAGGTGAAAGGCTCAAGCCAAGCTTAGGGCAGAAAGCAAGGGATAAAGCTTTTGGACTCAGAAGACAGATGTGGCCACAGGTGTTTTGCTGTTTCCCTGGGAGGGCGGCACAGCTCGGCAGCTGACCTGTGCTGTTCTGTGCAACTCCAGGGCGGTGTTTCCTATTACCGAGGCAGGTCTGGGTTGTTTTTTCAAATTGATCGGCTCTTCAAAGAGTGTTGCTCACGCCTGCCTACAGCCAATTTACAGGAGGCCTGAACATCCGTGTGACAGCACGTGCCACAGGGATGCTGCTGGTGTGGCGCTGGGTGTCTGCTGCTGTGCTGCCGGGAACGGCGTTCTTTGGAGCTGGGGTGACCACTTGGGAAGCTACTCAGTATTACCTTGAAAATACAAGACAGGATCTGAAAAACGACGCTGCAGTTCAGCGGGGGCACGCCTCAAAGACTGCGCTTGGATGCTGACAGCATCCAGGGAGGAGGAGGAGGAGGATGGGCGTGCGCGGCAGGAAAGGATCCGGGGATTGCGGGAATCGCGGTTTGAATCGGATGCGAAAAAGTGCAGTTGGAACATATGAAAAGAAACATCGCCAAAAGGCATAGTAATTATTATTTCTTTTCCGATTGTACTTCCTGGCAGAGCCTCACGTGAAGTGTCTTGTTTAGCTCTGCACCTTGTGCTTCCAGAAAGATACGAGCCAACTAGATAAAATCCAGAGGAAGGTCGTGGTTGGGAACAAGCCCCATCTTGCATCTCGGTGCTTGTGGGACAGAGGAGCCTGCAAATACCACTGGGAGAGGGAGGAGAAGTTCTCTTCTGCCTGCCCACTGGAGAGGGAGAGAAGTAATGGGCTTAAATAAACAGGTTAGATACAGAAATAGTGGAGTGCTGGAGTAGGTGACGTCAGGAGATATGTCAGGAATGGAGCAGGCATGGTGAATTGTGCCTCTGGGAGGGAGGGATGAGCTAAGGAAGCTCTCTACGGGTCTGCCAGCCCTGGAAGCCTGTGGGACTGGCAATCCTGCGGACGGCAGCGGGGCTAGAAACTGGGAAGTGAAGAAAGAAGGAAACAAATTTTACAGACAAGGAATCCCAAGCACTTCATTAGCTTAACAAAAACTAAAGCACTGAATTCAGTTTTATTATTTATTCAGTTCTTCCAACCTAGGCTTCAATAATATTATCAAATATTTATTTTAACTTTCCTATATCTTTTTTTTTTGGCGATGCAGATTTTTTGGGTTTTTTTTCAAGCCAAATGCAGTTAAAAAGCCGCAAATCAAGTTACATTATTGAACAGCTGGAAAATTTGCCTTTTCTTTTGCGTGGTGTTCTGGTGGCTCGTTTCTTACAGCACGCACGCAAAGCTTTCTGAAATAGAAACGACTTTTATTATGCTGTTCAGTCACGTCACCTCGGTCTAATAGCACAACTATATTCTTTCCGTACTGCAAAACATTGGTGCTTTTGGAGGGAGCTTGAAATTTGATCTTTCCCATTCTTGCTGTGCTCGGACTGTCCGAGCCTATCCCCGCCACTGGTTTTGAGCAGGAAACTTTTTCTTCTGGAAAAGCAGGAACAAGTGAAGAAGCAAACGGGAAAATTAAATCCAAGGGGCGAGCGGTCGAAATAAAATGAAATACAGCTTTACTGCTGGGGTAAAATGCTACCGATGTAGACTGAAAAGACCTGAAGGGTTTGAGGAAGAACGTCCCAGGGTTCATATTCTGAGACTTGTGTTTCAGTGGCTCAGATGGAGATTTATCATGAAAACTGTTAAGAGGGAGATAGGGGATGGCTTCCTGAGTTATGAATACAGTTGAAGCCACAACAGTTTACTTAAAAATGCCTCTGCAATTCCGATGGGCATTAGTTTGCTGAATTCCCTTCGTATGAAGTACAACTGCTTCTCCTTGTAGTGTGTAAAATGTGATTTTCAGGGAGACGGGTTGGCCTTTGGGCTTGCCTCTAGTCCAGAGTTTCTTCTTATGTGGGACCAGACATGGAGATGAGCTTAAGACAGTAAAAACATTTGCTGAAACTAATAGTTGTCTTGAGATCCTGGGTTAGCTCAAATGAATGTGTATAGTTGTCTTCGAAGTTTTTTCTTTTCCGATCTCCTCAACATTGAGTTCGATTTTTTTTTTTTTTTTTTTTTCCCCCCCTCTTTGTTACTAAGCAGGAGCCATCATGGTGCTTTTTCTAAACGTTCTTGAGATTATTCTTAGCTTCACGAGCTTCTCTAGGTTGAAGTTATCCCTTGTGTCCATAAATTGAACCTGTTCCCTAAGGCTTTCAAGGATACCTGGTATATCCACTCTGTCCTTAAGAGTTTTCTCTGAGGCAGCTCAATGTGGTTTTGTCTTCATAGATCTCTCGTAGCCGCGTGCGTTGCCCGTGTTCTCCATCGCGGTGCTGCTCCTCCATGATGGGGAGGCTGCCAGGTTTCTTGCGTTCTTTAACCTGACCCCCTAAATGTGTAATGGGGTACGTTTTAGTGAAATCCATCAGGGTTTTTTCTCCTTTCTACCTGTGTTGCTGTCCCTTCTGGCTTGGTCTTTTCACCAAGCATCTTCACTCGGCCTGGCTTGTACCAGAGATTGAAACGAATCTGGTCTTTCCTCCAAATGTTTCCTTTTAGAACTGCCTGTGTATCCAGTGTCTAAATATTTCTCTCTCTTCGAGTAGCAGTTTTCTTTCTGAAGGACACTAAAGAGGTTACATGCAGAAATAAAACAAACACTGGTGTGTCCTGAACTCTTTGGTACCAAAGATGTTTACTTAAAGGTGCATTTCTTGTGTGGTTTTTGGGTAGTTTTGGGGGCACTTTGCTGCTGTCGTGATCTTGAGGGTGTTTTGTGGTGTTGCAAGTGGTTTGTGCTTTGGTTCTTCATTTACCCTGAGATGTGGCAGCATGTCCAGAGCCTCACAAAGTGATTTTCCCTGCAGGTGAGCAGCTCTGTGCTTGCTCTTCCTCGTTGGGATAAGATTTCCTTGCTCAGGTGTTGCTGAAGGGCAGCCCTGTTCCACAGGAGATTTCAGCATGTCTAAAATTCTGTGTTTATTGCTGGAAAGTTGCTAACAATGTAGTGTGGAGCCATATGCTAATTTGTGTATTTGAAAAGACGTCGCTTTTTAATTAATGTTGCATTAATGAATGCTGTTAATTTAGTAGGCGTTGATATTCCGTGTCCGGCTCTCAGGTCTGTAATTTTTTTCTCTCTCCAAAATCACTGTTGCGGTCTCCTCGCTTTGCTGGGTTTGGAGTTAATCACAGTTACATTATTTCCGATGTTGTTACAGCTGGGAAAAAACGAAGTAGCAATTTCCATTGGTAGAACCGTGCATAAACGAGTACAATGACAGGAGGGTGGTTACCCTCACGTCTTGCAGATGTGAATTGAAGGTGGTTATTTTAACATAAAAATTAAAATATATTTAGATCACAAATCGTGCAGTCTCTCCGTTTAAATGTTGGTTGCAAAGGTGATTTTTTGCCGTTTATTCTGCTTTTAAAAAGAAAAGCCCTGAAAGCCCTCAAAACAGGTAAGACACAAAAGCGTGCGGAAGGGAGGTAACGGATTTCACAGCAGCAGCAACCTCTAATCTATTTTGGCACGTAATTAGTTCAGCATTTGAATCCTTGGGCTGCTCTGCGGCGACACGTGCAATGGTGACAAGACCCTTGGGCTTGGAGTACAAAACTCATTCTCACTTGTGCTTAAACTTGTCCCCGCTTGTGGCAAGGCAGAACCATCAGCAACGCCAAGTTTGGCTTCGGTCATCGTCTTCCACTGGGCTCAGTGTGTAGAGTTTGGGTTTTCTGACTTTTTTCTGCCGGAGCTGTGGATGGAGCGGGCTCCATCAGGACAACGGGTCAAGTGTTCAGCGCATCCTGACAAAAAAAAAACATGTTTTGAACTGGTTTGCTGTGATCCCAGCAAAGCTTGTTCGCTGTGGATTGAAAATGAAAGGATGTCTTCTCATCACAAAGACAGTAATTTCAGTATGATCAGGGGTTTTTTTGCTTTTTTTTTTTTTTCTCTCCCTCTTTATGGAAGTGTGGGAATGATTAATCAACACATTTCTGTAGCCGCTTTTGTTCTATGTTCTTTGAACCTCTTAGGCTGTCATCTATTCATTTTAAACGTCAGAAGGAAGAAGTATAGAAATAGATAATGTAGTACTCTGAGGGCTTCTGAGGAGGTGAAACTTGCCTGTTATTGAATATATGCATTTTCTATTATTCCGTATGCCTCCTGCGTGAAAATATTTCACTTGTACACAAAGGAGGTCTTCATTTTGTCTTTAAATAAATAATCTCTTCATCCTTGTGAGTGCGTTAAAGCTGTGCAGCTTCCATAAATGCAAAGTCAGGAACTTCCATTTTCAATATTTCTGTCATTGATAGCTATATTACTGCTTCTTTGCTGCTGTTCTTCGTATTTAAAATAAAATAAAATACTATCCTTATATTTATTCTCTACTATGAGCAGGCTTTGGCCTTGGGGAAATATCAGGTATCTAAGTATAGAAAAGTCTGAAGAGAAATTGCTAAATTTCAAGAGGGAATTGCAAATTTTATTTTAATTTTAGTGTTACTGTGGAAAAGGGAGTTTGGTGGTGTTTCTTTCTTCAAGTAACGAAGAAACAGCTGTGTTGCTGTTAAATATTCAGTGGGTTTTTTAAGTGACTTACTTATATATCTTCATCTTTATGTTTCCCTCATCTGCAAGTAGTCTGAAATAGGATTTTTT
>NW_009720166.1:27410-33242 GCF_000703405.1 Apaloderma vittatum | reverse complement strand
CCCCTCCCCTCCTCTTTCCTTATCAGAAGTGTCAAGGTGATTTGTGTCACCTCTGTGAAAGTGAAGATAAATCTTCCCTACCACTACAGGCTGAGTTGTGTCAGACACGCTGTGGAGTGATTTGGACTTGTCTGTATTCGGTCCTTATTCTTGAAGTTGAAAGAAAAAAAAAAGCAATCGTTAGAAATTTAGCTTTATTAGCAACATTTAGACAAATTTAAACTGACCTCTTAGATATAAAATTCTTTTCATAAAGGACAGCAAGATGCCTTCTTTTTAATAGCTCAGTCAGGGCTTGAACAGTTTTTGGACGACTGATATTCTAGGCATTAAAACAAAAACAAACAAACAAACAAAACTCAACCCCCCACAAAAAAAGTTGTTTGGTAACTGATTTCTTTGAGGGGATGAATTTTCTCTGAAATTCATATTTTGGGAACAAATCCATATTTTGCAACCAACTTTGCAGCTGATTAATTAAGTTAAAATCCACCCAGCTCTCTTTTGGGAAAAATAAGTTATACAGTGCTGCATTTTATAACATTTTTGAAATAGATAGTTCCCTAAAATGGAATGGATGATTATGAAAGAACTAACACACTGCAAAATGGGATCTGAATATGGAATATTTAAAAGTAATTTCTGGTAGTATTTGCAATTTTTCATAGTGCTTGGATGAAAATACTTGATACGTACTAACAGCCTATTGTTGCAGGTAAAATATTCAACACTGAACAGTCATAGAGGAAAAATTTAAAGCTTGTTATTAAATAGATAAATTTTAAAACACACGAATACACAGTTTCCCCAGCCAAAACTAGCAGAGCAGTTTGCCTTCTCCCAAATCTATCGTCAACCTCTGAGTTTTACTGACTGAAATTACTGTTTTGTAGAACTCTTTATTTTGTAAGTTATCTTTGAAAGCAATTTTATGTTCTGGTGTTGCAGTACTGTGGCTATGTTTGTACTGGAAAATTAACTAAAGCTCAGATTTGAGTCTTCTGACTTGATTATCTACTGACAGAAAAGTCCTGGCAGAGTCTGAAATTACAAGTACAGCTCTCCCAAACAACTTCTGTGCAAGGTTTAGAAATAAGCACACGCAAGGCATCATTCTCAGTAATTATTTTGCCTGCCATCACTCTCTTTTGGAGGGTTACAGATTTTAATTGTATGGATACAGACCATTTCACCCCAGCTGGCCTTGCTGCCAGTAACTAGGTTTCAGCCTGTTTAGTTTACTGCTTAGACTAGTAAACATGTTAGACTACATTGGTGAAAAGATTAATACTTCCATGTGAGTTAAAATTTTCCTGGCTGAAGATGAAAAATGACACATAAGAATGCCTTTCTTTAAAACCCACCTTCTTTTCAGTGTGTTGGTGATACAGTGAACCTTGCCAGACCCTTACAAAAAGTCTTGCCGAAATAAAGGTGTCTCTGCTGTTTGGTTTAAGAAGAAAAAACCTTTTTAAAAAGCAAGGAAAGCTGAAAAAAAAAAGCCTGTGTTGTTCAAAGCAGCAACATTTTAACAAACTCTGGATTTTTAAATGCAACGGTTTTGGAAGTCTTCCACATTTTTCCAGTAAAAATGTTCCCTTCGCATGTGTTGTTTACAGTGACAGATCCTAATCTACATCTACAAGAAGTTAAGGAGAAAATTCACAATATATGTAGGGGTGAGTGATCTGAAATCATGTTTATCCCCATCCCTGTATCCCACCAAAAGTGCCACAGAGAGCCCAGGATGCTGCTGGGAGAAGGGCATCTGTGTGTGTGGGGGGGTGTCATGGTTTGAACCCGGCCAGCGGCCAAACACTGTGCAGCCATCAGCCAATTTGGGTCCATTCCTCTGGCTGTTCTCCTTCCCAGCTTCCTGCGCACCTGCACACTAGCAAGTACAGGGGAGGATGAAAAATCCTTGATTTCCTAGTAACGACTACAAATGTCATTATATTATCTACATTCTTCTCATACCAATTCCCATGCTGAATCCAAAATACAACACTGTTCCAGCTACTAAGAAGAAAAATTAGCTCTATCCCAGCTAAAACCAGGACAGCAAGTCTCTGCAGAAACTTCCACAAGCCCACAATTTCAGCTGTGCTCCATGCTGTGGTCCAGACAAATGTATAGCTCTTAACCATAGCATCATAGAATAGTTTGGGTTGGAAGGTACATTAAAGTTCAAGCCGTTCCATGCCCCTGGCCATGAGCAGGGACATCGTCAGCTAGATCAGGCTGCTCAGAGCCTCGTCCAGCCTGGCTTTGAATATCCCAGCAATAGCACATCTTAATCCCCTGTCTTGGAAGAGGGATTGAGGACAGCAGTACATGCATGCCTCTTGCATGTGAATGCAAAGCTGAAGCTACAGCCTAATTATTTTCCTTTGTTGCCTCTTATTTTTCTGATCCGTGATAGTATTCTTCCCCTTGTACATAGAAATGGATTGTCTACATGTGGATAAAGACCCATTTTACACTGCTCAGCATTTCCCCTCACTTTGAACAGAAATAACTAGTAAGTAACACAGCAGTAAAGTATTGGCTACTTCTGTAACCACTAAGTATCACAATATTAGCTCCCATTCTGATACTTACCCTACTAACCTATCGATGCTGAGAGGAAACAACTAATTTTCAGAATCATGCAAAAATTAACAAACATTGAGTTATGAATGAAAGCATTTTTCATCGAGAAAATTTTGCTGTCTAAAAGTCTCATAGACGGTCTTCCGAATCAACTATAGGGACAGTTATGCACTCAGCTACGTATTTTTCTACATATATATTTATATACACACACACATACATCCCTTTAGCTTCTCATGCACATAGTCTCTACGTATCACATATACACACATAAGTATACAGATATCACATATAAAATTAAGAAATATATAAAATACATATATTATGCATAACTAGTGCACACATAGACATATATAATGCACAATTGCTGCAGGATATCAGTGCACAATTATATGTGCATATATATGCACTTATTGTCATGTAATTAGATGTCTAAGTGGTGATACTGGTGATCATAGCTTCAAGAAAACATACATATTCAGCAAAGTACTTACCTCTAAACTGTTGATTTGCAGAAACAAATCAACAGCAAGAGAAAAGATCAAAACCTCAGCTTCAGTCATGCAAGTAATAAAAATTAGGAACTGTATATTACTTGTCTGCAGAATTTACCAGCATCTTCATATCTTACATGACATAAGTCTAGCTACACACTTGTAAGCCTATTTACATATTTCTCATTGTGTATATTTTTGAGAGAAAAATTCCAAATAAAAACATCTTGATGGTTATTATATATATATTACCTTTATGAAGCTTACAGGTTGTGTAGATGACAGAAAAATTTGGCTTTAGAAAATACAATAATTTATTTCCACAAAAATGTACATGAAAAAGTACAGGTTTCATTATGTATTTAGCTTGTAACACACTGTAGGCAATAATATTGATATTTGTTTTAAAACTGGTTGTTCTTTTAAGTTGAATTTCTCAGAACAGTAATTTCTTAAACAGGTATTATAGAGACACAGAAGTGCAAAGTGTTAGCTCTATAAACAAACAAAATATGCCACAACTAGGTTTAGATTCCTCTCACACCCAAGGGATTACAAAATAACACACGGGAGACCTAACCGAGTAAGTGAAAATAAATAATCTAATAATGTCTTGGTTAACTGGCTAACGACATTTACCATTCAAAAGAATAATGTGCCACGCTTTTGAACTGTCTGATTAATGATTGACACTGTAACATTTTAAACCTGACTGATTCATCTACCAGTGCTTTACAGCCTTTGCTTCACTCCTCTGTTGGGCTAGGGAAAAAGTTTAGCAAGTTTCTTAGAGAGCCATAACACAGCTCAACAGAGTTTATTAAGGTTGGATTAAATATTTTCCTTCATTACATACATGTACATCTATGCTAAGTAACATAAGTAACACTTATAAAAACCAGTCTGTAATTGAGTGAAAGATGTTTCATACATTTTTGTTTGGATCCATTACTAAATAGTATGCTAGTTCAGTTAGCTAAACCAAAACTCATTTTATTTCAACAAATACCAGTACAGTCTGGACCCAGCATTCATTCTTCATGAAAAGAAAAGCAGAGGTGATCATTAAAAATTCTTCTTGTTAACTAGCACACAAAAATAAGTTTTATTGCAGCCTTTTCAGTAGCTGTTGTCTCAAGAAGAGATTCACAATTCCTGCATGTCCTTTTGTCTATTTTCTTTTGAAGAGAAGTTTGCTTCTTGAAATTCCAAATCTTCAGTGAGACTCATTATTTAAGCTTAAAGTCTTAAGCTATCAGTTTCGCATTTGAGACTTTTGATACATTTAAAAACGTAGCTTTTACATTCAGAAATTTTGTTTAGTGAAAGCTTGAAATGAGATGGGCTTTTTAAGGTAGTATTTGTTACTCTAATGCTTGAAATTGTGATAAAATTGGGAGTTTAAACATGGTAAACTTTCAAAATAGCATACTGAAAATGCCGAAAGAAATTACCTAAGATCTGGAATGAATTTTGCAGAAGGAGTATGACAGGACAGGCAACGATACTTTTTCTCCATGTATAGTCATCCTAGAACAAATGAAGAATATTTATTAGAAAGTCAAATTCAAATATACAAATGCAATGATGAAAACTAGTACTTTTAGTAATGTTTTCCCAATTGTTTTTTATATTCTGATTTTACCTTGAATATTTACAGTATTATTAACTTTGTTATAGCTTTACAGATTCGTGTGTGTAAGTAAAGTGCATTGTATCACATATATAATTCATAGCACATTTTATTAAACGTTAACTTCATATTTACTATATGTTATAGTCCACCTGTAAACAGAATTGAAAATATGCATGTGTATTGACCATATGCATCAGAAACTGAAATTAGATCAGTGAATTTTGTACCATTTTTTATCATTATTTGGTATACTTTTAGGTATTTGTGTATCATAAGAATACTATTTTTCATATGTCTGGATGCTTTCAGAAACATTTAGAACTACATTTCACCTCCACATGTAAAAATAATTCTTTTTCTCCAGACAGTATGCACAAACGTTCAGACTTGACGAAGAAAGAAAAAACACCACCAAAAAAACCACCACCCTGAGAAATCCTGACCAATGAACTTTAGAAAGTGGGGATAAAAACAAAACAAAACAAAACAAAACAAAACCACCAGAAAAACAACATGGTACCTCTTTTTCTGAAATGCTGAATGTAGATTTCTGACAGTCCTGAATCCCAGTACTCAAACTCTGAAAATGTCCATCTGTGGAAAGTGCACATATGAAAACTGTAGGCTGATACTACTACCTCTGCATCTCAGAGCAGGATAATAAAGAAAAGGTACTTAGCACAAAACTGCTGGAAAGTGTTGAGGGGTTTGGTGTGTGGACAGCCAGAAGCAAGGGCTTTCAGAAAAGTGTCAATCAAGAAACCAGCAAAGCACAATAAAACATTTTTCTATAACATATCCATATGTTATGTCTTATCAAGTTTTATTTATACTAAGTGCCTGGAGATACGAGAGGGTCTGTTATGTTAGAGAGCTAAAGTATATCAAACATGTACTTAGTTGCACAACAGAACGTGTTTGAAATCTTTAGGTTTCCCAGCTCCACTGTAAGCCTGGCTCCCCTTTTGGACCATGCTTCTTACAACCAGCATCCGTACACATTTTCAAAATAACAGAGCCAAAGTTACCCTTTGTACAATTAAGTAGTTGGCTCAGACCTTGATTCTGGAAAAGCGCCAAAGCAGTGGATGAAACAAACTGATTCCTGCT
>NW_009720166.1:18927-27375 GCF_000703405.1 Apaloderma vittatum | reverse complement strand
GGAGTGTAATTATTTTCCTGCTGTCAAACCAGCCAAGAAATGTGTATGGTTGATTGTGAAATAATTAATATAAGAGACAATCATTAAGAAGGAATGAAATGGAGGCTATGATCAGATATTACAATAAATCCGGATTTACTGGACCACATCAAAATTGATGAAAGAATGGATGCCTGTAAAGCAAAAAGACACAATCTTGGAACGAGAAATGTGAAAAAATGCTTAATTTAATAAAGTATAATTAGCCATCACGTAGGAAGTAGTCTGCAAATGCACAGTCTTCACTACAGAAGGAGCAGGATCTCACAGCAGATACTAGCAAATGCAGCATGAGTAATTAGTTACTGCCCTGCTCAGCTTAGCTGCACTTAAAACTTTGTTTTGCATTTTACATTTTCAATAAAGTTTTTCTCTTTGTCATTTGTCTGGCATTTTTACCTGAATATTTCTAGAGGAAAAGATCTGTTAGCTGAGCTGGAAATCATAGAATCATAAAACAACTTAGGTTGAAAGGGACCTTAGAGATCATCTAATCCAATCCCCCTGCCATGTGCAGGGACACCTCTCAACTAGACCAGGTTGCTCAAGGCCTCATCCAACCTGGCCTTGAATATCTCCAGGGTGGGGGCATCCACAGCCTCTCTGGGCAATTTATTCCAGAGTCTTGCCACCCTCATACTGAAGAATTTCTTCCTAAGATCCAGGAAGATGAAAGACTGTGGGATATTACTGAGAGCAGCCCCAAAAAAATATTGAAACAGAATTGACTTCATGCACATACTTACACTGTTCAAATTCACATTCTCACAAGCACCAAGAAGTCTGCCTACTCTGCAGACACCAAGATCTTTGACCCCAGAAGGTCTGCCCAAGTTTCCTTGTGACTGAAGCAAGGACAGGGGATAAGGGCTATTCAGTCCTCCAGGTGTTTTCTGGGTCTGAGTTAAATATGCAACCCCATATTGCTTTTAGGTCTGTCTTTTGCATCCTTGTATAGGCTGACAGCGATTACAGATTTTGTGTCATCACCTTCCCCCATCAGGGAGTCATTACGATTTACCAGTAGTCTTTTGTCTATATATCTAGAGGTGTATTTTGGCTCCTACTCTGTTTTCTGTCTTCCTTCCATCACTTTTTAACGGCTTGAGTTTGTTTAGTACTGGGTTATGATATTCCTTGAGTTAGGCTTTTCCTTTTTGCAGGCTGTGATTTTCAGAGCTGGGTGTCCTGAGAAGCAGCACATATGTGTCCTAGGGTCTTGGTGACCTCTGAGATGACACTGGGACCTGTCCTGTTCAAAGTCCTTTCTCAGTTCTCTGTTCCTTCTGGCACTTCCTTAGCCAGCCTTCAGTCTTCACTCAGACTGGTCTTAAGGTTTCTACAACAATTTTATACATTAACTTGTATTGTTTCACAAACTCTTCAGTACTTTTTGGACATATCTGCAGATGCCGCAGTGTAGAAGACAGATATTGACTCAAGCTCTAGAAGTTCTTTTTTCTGTTACTAGGAGAAGACTCGTTGCAATAACTTGCAGACCAGTATTGACTGTTTCACTCTGTTTTTTCAACAATTAAAATGGTTGAAACACTGAGTGAAACTGAATTAAATCTGACAACTTTTTTACACTGTGCTGAGTTATTTGCTTTTCTTGTTACAGTTAATAATAAAGGAGCTATAGTCTAAAATTATCTCAGGTATGTGATCCCCACCCTTTTGGCACAGTAGTGATTACTTAGTAAATTACTCTTAAACCCAGCTATGTATGGAATGACATGGGCAACAACAAAGAAAAAAAAACTTGAGAACTAGAAGCATCATATTTCTGAATTGTCTAACCTAGAAATATCCTCTGGATTTCCTGTTTGAAGCTCTCTTTTGTGCAAAACCTTCTGTGAGGAAAAGCTAAAGAGAGCTTTTAACTTAACAAGGGAAGCAAAGAAAACCCAGGGAACTACAGACCACTCAATCTGAGCAACCTGGTCTAGTTAAGGGTATCCCTGCCCATGGCAGGGAGGTTGGATTAGATGATCTCTAAGGTACCTTCCAATCTAAGCCATTCTATGATTCTAAGAATTTTGACATGGAACTAACCTTTACTACAATTTCATAATATAATAAATTAACAGTGAAAAAGTCTACCAACTTAGCAGGCAGTAGATATAGAATTGTACAGTTTGTGTTCCACTGACAGAGTACTACATGAAGTATAATTTATAGATGATGTTCAAAAATCTACAGAAATAGCCAGAGGTTATCTGGCAAAGCTTCTGATGAGCTTGTTTCATGTTAAGAGCTGCCAAAATAGCAACCATTAAATGCAATAATTGATGTCATACATCCTTAGAACTTACAAAACAATTCTTCCAAATGTCCCTCTAATATTTTAATTTTATTTGGTACTGATCATTCATCTCCAAGCTTGAAGTGCTAGGGCCTGAATTGTAGGCCCTGAACTGAAGTTGACCTATAGATGAACCTCATATCCCCACACTATATAGTATTAATCAAATATGTAATGTATTGATAATCTATTTTAGTATGTGTGTGTGTATACATATATATTCCAATACCAATCTGTAAAAGCTTTGCTGTAACACTAAATGTGCAGTGGGAACTAGCAGAGTGACCTTTCTTTATCTAAAGGCCAGGTGCAAGGCTGGGACGCTGGCTGTCTCTTGCTTTCTTAGAAGCATCTTACAAGACCGTGAGACCAGAGGCCTGGCTTGAGTGAGAAATATGTGATTAAGGACCAAAACAGATAGGGAGACTCCCTTGTATTCTTCCTTTAGCCCTGGCCAAGCTGTGGGAGGAATCTAACAGAGTGGACAACACCAGATGTTCCTGCATTTGAAGTTATGTGAGGTTGTTTATTTAATAGTATAAAAGCTGGACCCTCCTGCAGCGACTTCGGAGACCTCGCCTACGAGTGGACTCACTGCGTAGGACTTCCCAGTTGCCAGGACAGTTCTCCAGAATCCTCGCTGCAACAGAGGCTCCCCAGCCACTGCAGATGTGGTTGCTGGTATTGGGGTGGTTGGTGATGGAGTCTTCTTAATAACTATTGCTAACCCTACATAGTAACGATTAGGTGAATCACTCTGTTTGTTCTCCTTGCTGCTTACAACTAGAGTATAATAAGCTTGCATTGCCTTATTCTTGTATTACTTTGAAATAGACAGGAAAATAAGTCGACCTTTCTGCTGGTGCCTGTGTTCTCTTCTGCAGTACCCTTCCCCTCTCTGGGCCAATTAGCAAAACAACGCTTCATATCAAAATTAATCTGTAGTCCACACACTTCCGATTAAACTACGTATGTTTTGATCTTACTCTTACCCATTCCTTTTTCGACCTTGCTTACTCGCAGTCCTTTTTTACAGAAAGCTCCATTACAAATCTAATACAGGGACTGATGGTGAGGCGGTGACTACATCTTTAAAATCTAAACACTTCATCACTTCAACAATATGTTTAGCCTTTGAAGCTTTATTAGGCCTGAGATACTTTCACAGTTTTCCCACTTGGCAGCCATTGATTCTTAACACATCATTGAAACAGTTACTTAAGAAACTTCTGTTTTATTGGTTTAAACACTTTTCAACATACTAGGAATGAGAAAATGGTTATACATTAAAGGAGTTCAACTATACTTGTACTGAATATTTTTGTCTTCATTCGATGAGTTCTTCCTGCAATAACTTGGAGCAACATCACCTGATTTTTTAAATACTTTTTCTACTCTGTCATTTAAATACTTGAATAACCAAAGGTTGATTTGAGTTCTCTTGGAAAGTAACAAAGAGGTATTTAAAATGGAATGTCTCAGCCATGTAATGGTCACCTGTTAGCCATATATTAGGATGGCTGACACCAACATGAAATATTTGTGAAAACAATCTCTTAAAGCTTTTTGGACAACTTTATTCCCCTTAACATTGAAAGAACTGTGATTTAAATGAGGAAAATAAATTCAATATTAAAGAAAATTGAAGAAGAGAAGGAAATTAAAGGACAACCACAAAAATATACAGGAGCTGAAATTTTTCAAACACTTTCAACTCCATTGTTACAGCCTAACAGTTAAAGTAGGAAATCTCCATTGGTGTCAATCATCTTAATTACACTGGAGATGGTGGACCTATGCCCACTGGCTTTAGGCTCCAGATTCCTACTGTATAATTCTCCTTACTCTGTATGTCTCCATCCTAACACCCCACTCCTCCCACATTTTCATCTTACACACTCCTGCTCAAAATGAAAAACAGTGGAAAACTTCCACTGTATATGATTGACTGAATTCCTCAGATATCAGCATCTGAATATTTTTTCTCCTCAAAGGAACTGAAGATAGGATTAGGACAATGAGGATATATCACTTTCGTATTCTGGAAAACCACTTTGAAGTATCGGCGTTCTCCATCTCTTCATTTTCTTGAAATGACTGAACCTCATTCTTCTGTGGACACTGACAACCTTAAAGGATATCTAATTGCCTATCAATAACACAATGAACAGTCAAGATCAGACACTGGACGAAAAACTCCGTATGAAACATTACAGTGGTATGAAACCAACCAGCACTAATGAAAGAAAAATTACTGTACAAGATGCTTTTTCTACAATTAATAATTCACAATTGCTTTTTTCAGAATCAGAACTTCAGCATTTTTTTGCTAATGGCAAGTAATATATTATAAAACCATCAGTATTCCCAGATAGAAGGTGTTTTTCATTTCTGGACCTTCTCCCCAAAATAACTGTTTCACAAACACACACGTGTTTTGCCACACTGATAAGACAGTTGTAATTGATACTGCGATGCTGCAGAATATAGGACTGCAGAACACGATCTTATCTTTAATCCTCTTACTTAATCCAACACGCAGAACTTTTTCCTGCAAAAATAAATTGAACAACATCCACCAAAACAAGCTGATGTGTGAAAATATAACTATTGGTAATAGCATTAGTTTGCATGAAACAGCAAATGGTCCATAAAGAGAATGTTATTTAAGAAAACACCAAGCCATTAGAATATGGATTTCGTTAGGTTCATCTCATACAATCAACTTGTTGATATGATAAAATTAACCCTATTGTTGTCATATAATTCTGTTTTGAAAGGCAATTCAATATTTGGTAGTGAACACACTGCACTGGTCAACACAGAATCACAGAACCACAGAATGTTAGGGGTTGGAAGGGACCTTAAAAGATCTATTCCAATCCCCCTGCCAGAGCAGGATCACCTAGACTAGGTCACACAGTACTCAGAGAAATCTTCTAGACCAAATGCTGTGTGAGGGTAAGAGTCTATCAAGTTCCCATGGATACTCATAACGCATGAAGGCCCAAAGGTCAATGGGCCATGAGAAAAAAAAGAGTTACCAACCTGTAGAGTATGGCTGCTACATCTGTGAGCAAGTTCCCAAGAAGAGCTGTGGTGCATGAGTGGCTGGAGGTCACAAGGGCATGAGAATTTGGGAGGTTCCTGCACAGTGAAGTCCATCCCTATAGCCCACCAACTCCACTCTAGCTGGGGCTCATATAACTATATATTACAACTAGATTAGCTCTTCAGCAATGTTAGTCAACACTCAACATACCACTGTTACTCAGAAATTACACCTCTTGAAAAATAAAAGATCTAAGACATCACTACCATGCAAAATCACTTCTCTAAAATGGACTACATGATTTTTACAATATGTATAAAATATTTTTCAGAGCAAATGCAGGTAATGTACGTTTTGGGATGCATAAGCCCTGAAGACATCACAGAATAAGCCAAGCATTTCTCATCTTTGCAACAAAAAATAAGCACCCAACAACAAAACTCTCACATAAAGCAGACACTTGTTTTCTCCCCATAAGTTTCATCATATGTTCATTTAACAGGTATATCTGAAATATCTAAAAATACTACCAAGAGTTAAAAACTAGTTTACAAAATTTGGAAAGGAACTCCACTTAGAGAGCTGAAGTTGACACAATATATATACATTCATATATTTACTCTAAGTTTTGGGACAGAAAATACATTGCATAGTATTTCACCGGAGACTCTAACTAAAATATAGACAATATGTACATATGAATAAATAAGCAAGTAAAATATTATTTCTTAGAATGTGTGAGACAATGTGCTGTGAAATTTACAGGTGTACAATTAACTTAGATGCTATATAAAATGGAAGAATCAGAAATATAAGAACTTGATTTGAAGAAGAGGGTTTGGGAGATTATGAAAATAGTATCAAGGGAGAAAGGATCCCTTTTCTAAACAGAATGCAACAGAGGCCTTTTGTATATTTAAATAGAGACCATATGGATGGGGTCTGTTTACCTTTTAAAAATTCCCAACTTAAATTTTGTACTTGGCTTTGTTTTGGTGTTGGGTGGTGGTCAGAAAAAAAGCAAGGAATATAACATTTTCCTCAGTGGGATATTCTTAAACAAAACAATAAAACAACACTTTTGTTTATTTTCCCTCAAGACTTTCTGTAAAACAGAGAAAATAAAGGAGATATCCTAATTTTTTTTTGGAAATTGAATTCTGTTCCATGACTATTGCAAGAATTGTTTTCACTGTCATATTTTGATTTGGGACATGACATTTTCTTATGATTTTTGAAAACATAAAAAGCCATGAGCATTTAAAAACATGAAAATTAAAAACAGTACAGAGGAAACACATAGCAGTGCAAGTCTTTCTGAATTGTTAGTATTAGTTATAGTAAGCATTCCTACTAACACAGCTACTAAAATTCTTTATATAAAAAATATAGAGAAGAACCCATATGAGTTTATCATGTACTTAATAGGCAGACCTTCCCAAGCTCAAATGATATGTTTTTCCCTAAAATAAAGCACTTCTTTTTTTTTTTTTTCACTTGGATCAGTTAAAATATACACCTACTTTTCTCGTCTCTCACAGTTTTTGATGTCAGCCATACAACATAAAAAAAATAATGTGGAGTTCTGGTTTCAGGACTGTAGACCAATCCTGTTTACAAATTAGAAGTGAACTGTTCCTACAACAGTTAATCACTAAGAATAAATATCTTGCTTGATATAGGAATGAAGTGGGGTGGGAGAAAACTGCAGGACTGAACGAGGCTTGACAGAAGAAAGAAAAGGTCAAGAAGGAATTATGACAATTAAAAAGTAAAAATTAGATTGAAAAAGCAACTGAAAAAATTGATTTTTCATTAATTAAAACCTGAACATTCAAATCTTAACCTCCACTCTTTATTAAGAAATCTGTCAAAACCATAATCTTTCTAAGAGTTAGATGCAGAAGACTGGCTTCTCTGTCTTCAGCAGGGCATACAACAAAATTTCCTGGATCACAAGACCTGGTTCTCAGATCATATGTATGTCATAGCATGTGTCACGGATGTTTTTTTTTCCTTTCTAACAAAATCAGAGCACGTGGTAATAAGATCCTACTGCTAATGTGGGTTTTACTCAGATAGAGTCAGAACACTGTTGGACTGCATCTTAAGATGGAGACAGCTGGACCTGGGAAACTGGCAACAGTCCTGGATCCTGCAATACATATTTAGCTTCTCATAATGTTAATAAGCTTGGATTCACCATTTTTTGGCTTTACTAAGGCTGGATTATGGCCAGCCACCATGCCAAAGCTAACCAATAAATTACATGCAGTAAGTTTCTGCCGCTTAGACTATGCTGCACTGTTTGCTTTGGTTTCTTACAGAGAATCCTAGATCTCTCAGTCGAGCTTCAGTGCCCCTAACAGTTGCATTTCTGGTTTTGATGATAACCTCCACAACAATTACATTTATCAAAATCCATGATAATTGCCCTAACGACTCACACTCTTGGGTCTTTTGGACACCTTATCCAGTTACCTCATAATTATAAAAAGAATGAATTTTCCATTGATGAATAAATCCCCTCATTTTTCCTTGTCAGAAACTGCAGCAGAAAATGTATCTTATAAAATTTCAAATTTCAAGTAAAGCACAATTGCAACTATATTTAGATGTTTATCAGTTTTGCTTCCAGAACTGAAAAATCTTAATCTCTCCAGTAATGAATAATTTGTTTTTAATATTGAATATTCAAACTATGGGATTTTTCTTACCTTTTCAGAGGTATCAAAGCTCTATAGTTAGCAAAACAATCTTGGCCAAGGTCATTCATAATAAACCATATCAATTACTGTAGGAGTCCTCAAAGTCTATTTCAAAATTTCCCCATTACATCTGTGTAATTTATAATAACAGCATAAGCAGACTTCCTAGGAAAAGGGTCAAGACTTGCCTGGAGATTTGACTTAGATCTTTCAAAATTACTGATGTCAGCAATCGAGAAAAAACTCCATGAAGAAGTATCAGTCTGGTTCTTCTTTCTTATTGCGGCTCTTGGTGAATCAGAGACTTTTTTTTCCTGTAAAAACTCTCATACCACTGAACTGAA
>NW_009720166.1:0-18896 GCF_000703405.1 Apaloderma vittatum | reverse complement strand
AAGCAGGAACACACTCATGATAATGGAGCTCAAGTAGACACAGATGTTTGTGAAGGGGGAAAAAAGCAGAGCCAGCTGTCAAGGCCTGTAGTGCTGCCCTCCACTGTAGGAGTTTTTCTATTGGTGCTCAAGGCCGTCTCCCTTGAAAGCTGTTTGAGATGCCTCAGCCAGCTGGGGAGCTCTTAGAGAAGAGCCAGAAGAAGCCTCAGTGAAGGTTACCACAGGTGATCTATTGGCCAAATACAGCTTTTTTTTTTACCAACATTTTTTTACCCCATATTGAGAAGAAATTACAGTAAGGATATGTCCATTTGAGTTTGAGATGGTAAAAAAATCTTGTCATGTGGCAGCTGATTCATAAATCAGTGTCAGCTGAACACAGAATTTGAAGTCCCTAATATATTTCAGATCCTTTATAGTTTCACTCGGTTTAATAGCAATGCCTATAAAGGCCTGAATGTCCATAAGAATTTACAATCTCCAGAAGGTCATGGCATCTTTTATTTTGTAAAAATATTGTCAGAATTGAAATACTCCTACAGTTTATACACCTTTTAAAGTTAGTCAGCCATATCCTAACTAGAAGTTCCTTTCTCTGCTGTCATGCATGTACAATATGTGTTCAACATTAATGAAGAATGTTAATTAGCTTATTGGAATGAGAAGTCTGTTAGAAAGTTTGACAATGCAATGAAAATTACACTTCTCTAAATTCACTTCTGTGCACAAAAGATTTTTATAAGATGAATTGTAAGATTCAAAAATTCTGTTTATGAGACTGACAAAATGTCTGTCTCTAGTCATCAGAAAGATTTAACTCCTTTCTGAAGAGAAAGTCTTCCTGAAAATTATATTTGAAAGGTGACAATGTTAATGCAAACATGTGGTTGTTGATCACCCTGTTTCCTGAACACCCTATTCCTAATCCATAACCACAAACTAACTGCATTCTTCTGAGTTCATCATCTGAGGAGATAGCTGCAGTTTTCATAAATAACATGAAGTCATAGACAGAAAAATTTACTCGTAATATGCCTGTTGTAAGCCAATTCTTACCTTACGAAAGTTGTCAACAGTTGATAGTACAGAAAATCTTTGCATACAAGACAAATATTTTTTTTTTACAGTTTAGTAACTTCTAAGAAGGTGTTTTGGAAACATGATCATAACTTAGTTCTGCTTCTGGAATAGGCTCTTAAGGCCAATAAGGGACTATATATTCAAGGAAAGAGAGAAATGTCATTTTTCTCATTTTCTCCTGTTGGCAATAGCAATAGGATGGAAAATACCAAATAAGTTTTTTGAAACAATGAGCTTCATCTCAACCTCCTCTGAGAGAGAACAAAAGACAATTTTTGAGTGCAAGAGATCTTTCTGTGTGCTAGTACTGAAGAAGCCTGTCCCAAAGAACTGGCAGTATTAACGCTGCATCATCATTTTAAAAAAATTTTTATTTTTTTTAATTTCTATTTCTATTACTTCTATTTCTATTTCTTTTGTTTAATTGGTTAACTCCAGGTTTAAAAAACTAATCAAGTTTTTCCAAAGTTGCCTTCTGACATCCCTATTCTACATACAGATTACACTGCAGCAATATCTAGGAGTAATAAACTACCTCTCACTAGAAAATTGCATCCACAGCCACCTTTGAACGTCTGCCACCCACAACTAGGGCAAGCAATGCACATATCTAGCTCTACATGAAGTGATCAAATACTTTATAGCTAATCAAGAACATTATGATCTTATAATGTGAGTTTTTAGACTCCTTTTTCATTCAGTAAAAAAGGTATTACTTTGTCCTGAGTTAATCACCTTTCCTGATCTTTTCAACAGATGCCATTCTAGCTACAGGGATTTGAATATTGAAAAATCTGTTCTGTAATTTACAATTACACGTCTATACCATTGATAACAAGATGTATATTTTCTATCTTCATTTTATTGTACTGGATTTTGGTATGTTTTTGTCAGTTTTTTGTTATAGAAGGAGAAAAGATGAGCTGAAAACCTTCAAAATGCTACAAAAGGGAAATAAACAGATGCTTATTTGTAATTTTCTATTCCATCACTGTTGTTCATACAACTCCATGTTCTGGATCTTGTAAACTCCCCATGAATGAAGGAATAATTATCTTATTCACATAACACTTCAAATTGTGGTAAATGTGGAAAATGTATTTTAAGTCAAAACTTCAAGTATGAATTCTTGAGATTCAACCTGAATGCCAGAGCCCTGACCTTTAACACTTCCTAGACCAAAAGGGAAACTATAACAAATATGTGTCAAAAGGTGATGACTCTCCTCCCTGTCATCTTAAGAAACTTAGCAGTATCTGTGCCCTTCCACGCACAAGCATTATTACATCAATAGCAAGTGATGTCCAGATGAACCAAGCAAATCTTTAACTAATTAAGAATTGAGTTGTTACATATTGTTCACTATTTGGTTAGCTTTCTTTTGGTAAATGCTGTCAAGATTTTTCTCCGCTTTCAATTTTCTCATTTTGGAAATCGTACCTCAAAAATAATCACAGAATCCTACTTTAGATCATCATAATGTTTACACATAAGAGAATTATCAGTTACTCTGCTAAGAATAAAAAAAATACATCTGCTTTTCATCTAGAGGATTATTAATGGAATACAGATGACTAAATAAAGAGGTACTTACACATAGAATATACCCTTGCTTGAACAACCTGATGAGGAAATATGTAAAAAAATTCTACAACTGGCTTAAAAAATTGGGAATTTGTCACTTAAGAAATTTGTATAAATTAAATGCACATCTGAAATAGATAATGTAGTGTGTATAACATATTTTCCTTTTTATGTGGGTCATATGAAGCTATAGTGGTTTGCTATGCCTAATAGTAATGCAACTCCAATGCTGTTTTTTCCTAGAATAAAGTCAAAGAGAGGAGAAAGTGGTAAAAAACATGTTCTTTTCTTCTTTCCAACGTGACAGAAAATGCAACCAAATTAACTGAAATATTAATACAGGGTAAAATATAGTAAGTGAATTCTAATGGTCTTTCATTCAACTTTGACAATGCCAGAGATAGGGATCTACTGCAAAAACACAATGGTTATTGCCATGCAGAAAATTTATCAGCAAATGTAGAATATCAGGAACACGGTGTCAAATCTTTTCTTTAAAACTACAGAGAAGCAGCCAACAAGTCAATAGCGATTATAATCAGTTTGTTGATAAATCCTGGAAATAAAATCATCTCTTAGCTAAGCCTCTAATCTACAGCTATTCGACCATCAAAACAGATCTTCCATTTTCCCTGGATATAAATGGATGCAAATTTGCAAAAATTACTGACTCAGTTTTGAAAGAATAACAGTCTGCTATCATAAATCACACTGCAAATAAATCTTATAAGTCATAATTTGACTGTTAGTGGGAAAAGGGAAAAGATACAAAAAATATCATTTTAGGAGTGAGAGTGAGTAAAACAAGGTGAAATTGCATGGAACTACTGTCAATCACATGGCTACCATTACGGACAATCTACGGTACTTGCAGAGCTTGTATAGTCTTTTCCTTCTGAGTGCTTAGTAAATCCACCTAAACAGCTTTTTCCTCCCAATGACAGCTCTCAAGTCTGGTTGCTTTCCATTTTTTCTGACAGTTACAGCTTTTTTTTCTGCTTCTAAGGAGAAAGATTCTCCACAAGTGAGAAACAGATCATGGTTGATGTAGTGACAAATCAATGAAATCTGCATTAGGCCATTTGATCATCATACTCTGATGTATACCTATCTACATAGTTTTGCTGTCTTAGGAGTGTAATTCTGTAATTCCCAGTGTTTACGTTTATAAGAGTCTATCCACTATCTGTGAAGCAGAAGTTACATATCATCTGGTTTGCACTAATTATAGATTATAAATCTGTAAAATTTCGCTGCAGACAATATTTAACAAAACATATATTTAATGTATTCTATGAAGAGTGACAAATTGTCCAACAGCATTCTCATGTCTCTGTATAACACATTAGCTAATATTTTATACTAGAACTGCTGGCCAGCTGAGATGCCATTTCTTCTTTCATCTACATAAATATAATTACAGCTGTAAAAAAATATAGTGAGATTCATAATGTTTACAGACTAATTAGAATCGTGAAATTAGTGAAGGTGTTTGAAGTCTTACTAATGGTACACTATATTTGCATTGTTATGTCCCATTTTAATACCACCATCCCAATGCTCCTCATCAATATCACCAAGTGCAAGGACACCGCATAGTGTCCGTCAGAACATAATTTAAATCTTCCTAATGCGGCCTCCAAAACACTAGATAAAAGTTCATTAATGTCTTCAAAACAGCTTGCCATTTTTTTGAAAAAGAAGACAGAAAAAAGAAAAACAAAAGAGTCAAATCCTGACAGTCAAATGTCATAAAATGTTATCAGACAAATTAGTTGGAAAGCCTCCACAGCTTTCATTGCTCTTTTTCTTTGTATTGCAATGCCCTCTGCAGGTACAAAAGATGCTCCTTCTCCACAGCATTTTCTGTATCTTATTTGAGAAACACATGACTTTCGAACTCCTTGCTAATTTCAAAACATTGAATCACAGAACAAATGTAGAAAATAGAAAATGGAAGGTAGAGGGTAAAAAAAGCCCTTGAGATATATTGTATCTTGGATGGAGAAGATTGTATGTGTAAAAGAGAGGAAAAAACACTTTGCAGATGTTAGTGAAAACTTGTGTCCTGTCCTGTACTCCATAGGCCTCAAGAGGTTTAAACCAGAGAGGAACATGACGATCCTCTAATGCAATTTAAATACACAAAAACTTGCCTCACTCTTAACTAAACTTCGTGTTGTTGTTATTATTTTTCTTAAGTGAACATATGAGAAAAAGTAAATGAAATCTCTCAGGATGGTAGATTTGCGAACTACCCATCTCCACCAATATTTGTTAAGCATGAACCCAGACCAGTGACTTTATGTGATTATCACTATATTGCAGAACATAATTTGGCAAAGAATGGACAGGTTTCAGATAGGGAGCAATGGAGCAGACAATTGAAAAGACTGAGGAGGCAACATGAACCTCTAAAATCCAGGTGGGGCCCTGACGCCCCTCAAGGACAGTTATGCTGGTATGATTTGAGTGATTACTTGTCTGTCCCAAATGCATTGTTAGAACTAGGTCATCTGAGGGATTTGAGGAAATTGTTTGCAGGCTAGTGGCTCGATTAAGGAAGCGTGTCATAAAAGAGAGAAAGCAAGGAGATTTCACAGCTGTTGGCAGGCAGTGTTTGACTGTATCAGTGAAGTGTCACATTGCCTACTGTGTCATTACCTCTATCAGGTTGCTAAGCAGAAGCTCCACAAGGTAATTACAACATAGACCGGATAGGACATAGCTGAGGCAAGAAGTGGATACATGTGGATGCAGTGGTTTCTTCACTTTTGTGGAATATACAGTCTCAGCATAGGGACACATCAAGCTTCAACAACACATAATATAAGGGTAATATAGAGGAGTCTATAGGCCTGTTCCTCATGCATGATTTTGAAATATGTAACCAAAAATGAATTAATTAATATCTTTACTCTGTAAATTGTTTTTCAAAAAAAGATGCTTTATATAACTAAAGTAAATTAAGACAATAGTAATTATGGTGGATGTCAGGTGACCATCAAAGTCACTCTCTCTCTTCTCCTCAGCTGGACAGGAGAAAGAAAATATAACAAAAGGGTCATGGGTTGAGATAGGAACAGGGAGAGATCATTCACCAATTCTGGTCATGGGCAAAACAGACTTGACTTTGGGAAATGAGTTCAATCTGCTACCAAACAAATGAGAGAATAATAAGAAATAAAATCTTAAAAACACCTTCCCTCTACATCTCTCTTCTTCTCGGGCTTAACTTCATTCCTGATTTTCTTTACTTCCTCTCTCAACAGTGGCACAGGGGATAGGGAATGGGAATTGTGGTCAGTTCACCACACATTGCCTCTGCTGCTCTTTCCTCCTCATGTGGAAGACTCCTCATGCTCTTTCCTTGCTCCAGCATGGGGAGCCTCCCATAGAGGTCAGTCCTCCACAGAATTTTCCAGTGTGAATCCTTCCCCTGGGTTGCCGTTCTTCACAAACTGCTCCAGTGTGGGTCCTCCACCTGGTCACAAGTCCTGCCAGAAAACCTGCTTCAGCCTGAGCTCCTCTCTCCGTTGGTCTACAGGTCCTGCCAGGAGCCTGCTCCAGCATGGATTTCCCACAGAGTCACAGCCTCCTTTGGGCATCCACCTGCTCCAGCGTGGGATCTACTGTGGGAATCCTGCTGATGACCACCAGTCGTGGGAAACTTGCTGAACACATGGTGGAAAAATACAACCAGATTTTAGTAAACAAAATGTTCTGATACATGGGGATCTTGTTGAAGGTTAAAACTGGACTAGACTTGAGTGAAAACAAGCTGTTCTGAACAAGCCACACAGGATAATAGCTGATGAATGCATTAAAAAGATCAGGCTGGGAAACTGCATGGAGGCGGAATTTTAGGGAATTTTTTGTGAACAGATGCAACCAAGATATTCGCAAAGATGAATGTATCAAGAAAAACATAAATAATCCTGTTTGCCTTCATAGTTCAGATACAGAAAACTGTATATAAGCAGCTCTTGAGGACTCGAGACACACACACATACACACACACACATTCACGCACAACTTTGCTTCTTCTTTTGCCGCTGCTTCCACTTTGACAATAAACGGCCTTGCTTTCAACTCAAGACCAGAAGCTCGCTCCGCAATCCACCATGGGCTGCAGGTGGACACCTGCTCCACCATTAACCTCCATGGACTGCAGGGGGGCAGCTTGCCCCACCATGGTCTTCACCACAGGCTGCAGAGGAAATTCTGCCCTGAGGCCTGGAGCACATCCTCCTCCTCCTTCTTCATCAATCTTGATGTCTTGTGGAGTTGTTTCTCTCATGCATTCTCACTCCTCTCTCTGGCTGCAATTTCTGTTGCACAGCAACTTTTTCCCCTTCTTAAATAACTTGTGTGGCGTTGTTTCCCTACTTCTTAAATACGTTATCCCAAAGGTGCTACCATTGCAGCTGTTGGGCTCAGCCTTGGCCAGGGGTGGGTCCATCTTAGAGCCAGCTGGCATTGAGGCTGTCAGACACAAGGGAAGCTTCTAGCAGCTTCTTGCTGAAGCCATCCCTGTAGCCTCCCTGCTGCCAAAGCCTTGCCACAAAAACCTGAGTACTTCAGTTTTAGACGAAGCTATGTAAATATATTATAGATTATAGAAACGAATAAATAATGTTCCAAAATACTTCTGTACTTCCAAGTAGTTTCTGCTAATTTTCAGTTGACTTCATCTCCAGCAGCACTGCATTATAATTTTGGAAGAGTAGAAAAGCACGTTTTAGCTCTACGGCATTGAGTGTAAACTTTTTCCTTCAATTATACAAATAGGTATTACAGTTGATTAATTAGTAGTGACTGTTAAAAGTTGTTTAAATGCTATTTTTTTACCCATTAGACATATAGTCCAGACTTTGGGATTGAAAATACAAGGCATTCATAAAACTAGATGACAGAAATCTCATTAAGGAAATGTCTGCAAACAGATTTAGCTCAGCCTTTGAGGATTAGCTCAGTGGGTCTTAAGATGGTTGATGACAACATTGTCACATCAGCATTTTTCTTCAGACTCTATAAAGAAATTACCATTTCCTATACATTCCTGGAAAAAACTGTTTTGATGTGTCTTGCTATCAAATTATATACCTTGGTAATTAATGATTTTTTTTTTTTTATGACTTAGTCCTTGCAAACTGGATGCCAGCAATTGACTTGTTTGGTCACAGTTCAATTTTCAGTATTGGTCAAAGTATCTAATTAGTTAGTTTAATATGTATCACCTAAACCATGACTTTTTTCAATTCAGATCCTAATCAGCATAATTAAGGAAAATAACATACTTGAAGCAGTGCATTATTTACTAAGCAAATACAGAAGATTAAATCAAAAGAATTTTTTTTGTTGGCCTAGAGAAGGCTGGAAATTCTGGAAAGAATTGGCTGCAGACTTGGTTTAACAACAATGTCTCATCTTAAGTTAAGCTAAGTACTCTTACACAAGAATATAAAACCACAACAAGAAAAACCACAAGTACAAAAACTTCTGAATGAAATGTAAAGTCTGCCCAACTATCCATTCTGTTCAGTGCTGAAGAGACACAGGAGATTAGCAAGCAAAGTTTGTTTTAATGCTTTTCATGATTTATGTCACTAGATTCTTATTGAACTTCGAATACCTTCTCAGACAAATACAGTATCTGAAAGGAAGGCGATTAGTCAAACCTTCCTCAAGGCTCCCTCTTCAGTCTATGGCAGATGTCTACAGGCAATGGAATTGATTGTCACCTCGAGGTGTCTATTCTGTTCTCCCCACAAAGAAATCCAGGAGAGGATACAGCAAATAACAAGCCAACAGTGTTGTTTATTAGTGAAAATTTTGAGAAATAAAAGTGGAAAAGTGGAAATTTTTCCCACATTGAGAAGAAGGTATGAATACAATTAGACATACAGAGCCTTAATTGTTAAAGAAAATCACAGAATAATCAGAATTAATGGATATACAACTGATTTATGGAATGAGTTACACTAGGTTTATAAAAACTTCATGAGACTAAGAGGATAATGACAGTACATAAAATGCAGTTAAAATTGTTGACTAAGAAAGGATAGCATACATGCAATTTTGCTTAGGTAATTACTCAGAGGAAAATTGAGAAGATATTATATTAAAACCTCTTAATCCACAGAAATAAACTACAATTTTATTTCCTTTAATATTGTAAAATTAATTATATAAAGTAACTAGAAGTGACATAGTCTTTTTAACTTGTGCTTCTGTAATAGGAAATAGCTTTTTCTGAAAAAAAAGTTTTAATTTATTTTTTTGGCTGGCAGGACTGGATCATGAGTGATGGGGAAGTTAGAAAGAGAAAGAAGGACTCTCTTTTCAACAGTGGCACAGATCTATGCAACTTTTACAGAAAGCTCTAACTATGGGCTTCAGCTTGCTGAGAATTAGATCCAGAGAGCAAGAAGTCTCTCTCACTTCAGTAAGTCATTGAAAGTACTCAGAAACTGAGGACAAATAACTAACAGCTTAGGAGGAAAAGAAAAAAGACTGAAAGCAAAAGTATGATGAATCTACCCTAGATCAATATCTTCCGATAATCAGAGAATGAAAATGAACCAGAGGCGGTGTTTGAGTTCTGCAACTACACCTAATTAACCAAAGCACTGATATTTTGCTGTAATCTTGGGAGTCTTTGAAACTAAATCCTTTAAAGTGTATGTGCGTGAAAGTGAAACAGCTTTCCTGTGCAGCACTGACAATATCCAGGTAAATTGTTCCTAAGATCAAAACCACTTTAGGATCATAAGCACTTGCTTAATATTCTTAATGCTATAAATTAAACTGCAGACTAATTTGGTTGTGTTTGATTTTCCTAACAGTCAGAATATTGCGGCTGTGCTACTGAAAGAAGAGCTGAAGCAAACAGAATTAGTGACTTTTACTTTCATATGCTTGACTCAGGGAAATCTGCTTCTCTAGTGACACAGAAAAAGACATAGCGCATCTTTTTTCTCTTCAGAGAAATCCAAAACTGAGACCTATATTCATATCTTTGACTATCATCTGCTTTTACTCTTAAATATGGATAATATAAATGATGATTGATGTTCAAAGATGAGAGCATAAAGGGAATGTGCAACAACAAGGGCACTAATATGCTGTTAGGACCAACTTGTGTTAAGTTCTAATACTTTTATGAAAATAACACCAGAAAAAGTTTTATCCAGGTAAGTCATATGTGCCAATTTATTGCTTATAAACAGCTCCAAGGCTGTGTTTTTGCATTAACTGAAAGCAGAGTTACCTAATTCTCTTTAAAAAACTAGAAAAAAAAATGCAACACATTTGTCTGAATTCAGTCTGAAGGCATCTATCTATCTTTTCTGACTGGAAGTGCTAAAAATTAACCAAACACTTAAGAAGATGTATCACTCTAGCTTTATAAATACTAAATATCATGACTGGGCAGCTCAAAGATAATAACTGGCTTAAGTAAGGACTCTTGCTCTGGAATGGTCAAAACACATGGGCATTTTGTAATCTGGTATTTTCTTAAAAACTAGACATTTATTTTCATAATAACTTTTCCTTAGTTTCATTTTAGTTTTTATCAATTTTAACTCCAAAATGAAAGCAAAGAAAACTGGAATTTTGATAAAGGTTATGCATAGGAGTACCCTTTCGGAACATCCAGCGATATAACTCTAAGATCATATTTCTACAATAAACTTGCTTTTCTACTACAGCATAAGGTCCAAGCTACTACAGTTTTACAAGTGTGTCACATCCAGATCACTTTCTGACATCAAAATTATTAAAAGTCTTTTTCTTATGGTGCTATTTTTTTAGATATCGAATGTTACAACTGGGTATCAGCTTTGTTCTCCTTCAAAGTTTCACTTTCTTTTGCCTTATAAACTTAGAGTGTCATTCTAAACCATAGAAGTTTGGCAGGCAGAGATCAGTTGTACAGAAAAAAGGAAATACAGTGGAAAACAGGGGAATACAATGGAAGACAGGCAAACCTGCAAGAACACTACCACACAGCTTGAACTATTCCAGGAGCAGGCTAAAATGATAGAGGTTTTTCCTGCTTAAGGATTTTTGTACCTCACAGATTAAGCCGAGTCTATGCAAATGTCTTCATCTCGTAAAACTCGTGATTACAAGATAAGAATGATTTCCTCCAGGATTCACCTGATGTGAAAGCAGAAATATCCAGAAACTGTCAAAATATAATCTGACAATCTTAATTTAAAATTTATTAAATCAGACTCTAAAGGATGATAAGCAAAATCCTTCCATAGTAAAAAAGCCTGAAGCAACAAATACTAAAATTATTCTTAGTCAAAAAAGGTAATGTACAAGAAGATTTGTGCCCCAGATAGCTGCAAGAATGTCACAAGTTTTGCACAAAGTCTTTAGGGCCACATGGCGGATTTATGCACTTCACTATTTGACAGCTTGCACTTCAAAAACTCCCAGTTGTGTGCATATTATCTGAACATTATCAAACCAGTAAATGGCTCAGATACAGAGATCAAGACAGCTATGAAATTGTAAACAAACCACAACTGAAAAAATTAACTCCATTTAAAGGCTTATCTAACTCTTATCAAAACATCAGTCAGTGTATACACGGATTTAAACAGAGAGGCATCACGGCCTCTGTCCATGAAGGTTTTATGAAGGTTACCACAGTACAGGCACTGCCTTCATTTATTTCTTCAGTGACAACGGGTTTACCTTGTGGTTTCATTTGGATTGGTTTGGTTTGGTTGGTTTGGTTGCAAGGGCAAAGAACTTCTTTTGCCTTCAGAATCCTTAAGGTAAATTATCACCTCTGAAAGCATTAAGGGCAATTAATTGTAGCTGAGGGTTTTCTTGAAGTTTACACATTCATGCAGAAGTGCAAAGAATGATTACTATATATAGTATAATTCTAAAGCTACAGTTTAACTATTTATCAAATAAAAGGAACTTTTTATGGCTTACAGAAACAGAATGATTCAGTGAGACTTCAAAAAGCATTTGAAGGCTATGGACTTATTAAAATATCTTAATATGTACTTTTCCCTGCCAGTTGCACTGACTAATCAAGAGGAAATAGAACTGCACCTCCCTTCTTCCTCAGGCTCTGTGGATTCCCTTCCACTCAGAGACACAGAGAGAGCCTGTCTTACAAATTCAGGATCTATGTATTCACCTATTCTGTACATGATGGAGGTATGTAAACTAAAGCTGCTTTCAAATCTCTTTTAAAATTACGTAAAAATACATGCTTTTATTCTCAACCTTTCTAAGACTTTTGACAGGGGTTCTAACACTGTGCTGTCATTACTTCTCCTATTTATTCTGTAAGTATTTTTTCCCGTAACTGGCATTTCTTATGAGGATCGTGATCATGAAGGTTGTCATGTATTTTAAAACTAGCAGGGGTTATTTATTCACAGTAAAATGGTGGCAGAAGAGAATCTTGATTGTTTTCTTTTTTCAACTAACACTGCCAGCAAGAAGAAATTCTTTGTCCAGTAATGACGAAGAAAAAGCTTGAAATGAAATATTTCTGCTTAAAGAGTTATTTTCACGCTTACTTAACTACTCGAATTTATGCGAGGCTTTCAATAGTTCATGCTCAAATTATTCATAAAGAAATTGTCACCCATCTCTAATGATGATTCCAGAAAAGTATTTGCACATTCCACTTAGTATTATTCCTCCAGTCCAACAATGCTTAGGGAAATCTACTAATTGATTTGTAAATTACGAAAGAATTAATTAATTTAAAATGCAATTTTAACTAATGACTAAATTCACTGAATATTAAGTGAGATTTTTTTTGTCATGATCAAAGCCAATAGGAAATAGCTTAAAATACAGTTTCTGAAATTATGTTCAGTTCTGGAAGGTTATTATTATTACAGAGTGGTTTCCAAAGTTGGACTTTTTTTTTTGCAACAAAAATTCAGTAAGTTTAATTGCTTGGAAATTACGCTACTATCAAATTTGAAAACACATTAACTCAGAGCAAAATACCTCCATATTAAGCCATATTCAAATACCATGCACTTAGAAGATATTGATGCCAAAAATTGCCATAGACTATCTATAGCATTGTCATAAAATAGCATATTACACTGCAAGTAATGTGATAATTTTAAATGTGCTTGCAAGGAAAGAAATATTTTTAGTTAGCATTTCACCTGTAAGAAATCCTGCACTCTGAAATTATTTTTGTTGTTCCCAAAGTGCTCTGGTCCCTCTCAGTCTTCCCAGAGGTGACAAGCCCCTAGCCTGGTATGAGAAAGGTCTGGGCTGAGAAGTGAGAAGTCCTTGCTCATGAGTTGACCTCTTTGCTCCTGCTTAGGCTTCCCAAGCAGCAGAGCCAGAGACTTACCATTTGACTGAAGCTCCTGCTGCTTGCTGCCACATGTAAACTGGATTCAGAGACACTTGACCCTTTCCATGCTCTAGAGTGGGAAACACCATGAGTTTGCTTATGTAGTATCTATGAAAATCATGCAAAAGCTCCAGAGGATACAGTGAGAGAATATAGTCAGACAGGATTGCCACGCAGACACTGGAATTTTTCAACCAGTTGTTTTTGAACTATAGCAGTGAAACCATTCAAATGAAGACTTATTCAGAAAAAATTCTCAGGTTGGTGTTTCTAGTAGAAGAGCATGGCAACCCCCTGAGTGACTTCATGTTTAGAAAACGGTCTTCAGTCTAAACCTAGCTTTGCGCCATCTGGAGCGGATTTCAAGTTAAATGAGCTTCTCATCACTTAGTTATTTCAGGATGGCTATATTTCCACAGTTTGAGTTGGAGCTTAGCTATTTAAATGCCTTCTGAATTAAAGTCATGTATTAAAAAGAAAAAAAGTTAGAGAGATGAGAAATAATATGACCAAATAGAATTTTTATATGTAGCATTCATATCTAAAAAATACTTGTAAAACACTAGCACTGACAACACATGCTAACTGATGGAAGCAGAAAGTTCTTTTATCCTGTTCATACAAGTCTTAAACTGTCATTACTCCATCTTCCCTACATTCCCCTGTAGCAAGCTTTCCACTTGTTTCACAATATCTTAAGTCAAGCAGAAAACAGTATTACTGGATAACATTTCAGTAACCACCCTGGTTTTTCAGGTATAAATTTTGATCTCCTAGTATATAATACTATCAAAATAATCACACTTAGTTTAAGATTCAGCCAATCTGTGAGAAAATGTTACTACATCAGTCATGGTTAGTAAAAGTAGTCTAGAGTGGCAGATTCAATTTTCCATTTTCTCAAGACATCAGATGGTTTAGAGAAAATATAGAGATAAGAATCTGTGGAGCTAAAGCAGAACTCAGAAAAGACAGATCTGATATTTTAAAAAATTACCAAATACCATATGCGCCAAAACAGATAAAAATAAGCATTGAAAATCAGACAATTTTGTCTCCTATTGCCTCCTATCTACAGAATCTCTTGTTCAGTCTCATAACGCCCTTTCCTATTGCTCTGCTCAGCAATTTTCTCTTGCTTTGAACCGAACTTGCCACAACTCCTTTAGAACAAGGTGAGTTTTTTAATATATATATAAAGAAGAATGTTTTGCCATAGTAAATCAATAAAATAACTTCCTTATTGCAGTCTAGTCCTGTGTCAACCAGAAAACGAGACATTTCAGTTCAGTGTTAGTGATGGTGTAGTTAAGTGTCTGTAGATAGTACAAAGAGACCGTGTGCTCTTGAGGTGTGGTAACTGGTGAAAGAGAGTACAAGTCACTTTGGTCACTAAATGCCATTTGTGATCACTCTGAGGCTGTGTCAACTCATCACACGCTGCCTGCAGGGAAAGAGGAAGTTGTGTTTTCACAAGGAAGGGAGACAACAGGTCATATGGAGATCAAAAGTGGCCAAAAAAAGCTGAAGTAATCATTTACGTCCTTCCTCAAGGAGTCTGGCTTTTTTTCTAAAGTACTTTTTTGAATTTTAACAGAGATTAAACTCCTACCTAGGTACAGGAAACAATGTCTTATTTGTTCTTTGTACCTTTCTATGCATAAAAACAGAAAAAAAAGACAAAAAAGGTTTAGCATGTTTTGAGAACTCCATTTTAACATCCAAACATTTTTTACACCTACAAACTCAGTTATGACCTTTTCAATTCTGAATCTGTAGCTAAAAAGAATTAACGGGTTATAACTAATCTACTTCATACTCACACCATCAGTTTATTTAGATAAATTTTCTTTCATGTTCCTATGTACACAAAAGCTTAACAAAGACAGTAAATTGATAGCATGCATGTTACAAAAAAATAAGCTGAGCGGTAATTTGCTTAATTAGTCATCAAAGGACAAATATAGTTACAAGCAATACTTTTTTAAATTGTCAAAGACTAAACGCAGTGGACACATGGGAAATACTTATAAAGAGATATGATGTAAGCATACTCATTAAGATTGCCACTGTACATACTTTCAATTGGTTTAACATATGAAACATAAAGAAGACAAGATAAAAGGGTCAAAAGAGGGCAGATGGCAAGAAGATAAAAAAAATTAAAAGTAATGACTTCCGATAACTGCATACACAATGCATTATGCAGTACATGGAAGCTATCAATAGTATAAAGATTTTAAAATCTTTTCCAATCCACATAAAAATTATTTTTGCAAAGGTAGCACAGTGCTGGAGGAAGAAAGGTAATTTCATAGAGAATCAGGCAGAAATTTAACAACCTACCATTCTGCTAAAGTTGAAGTACTATGGTCTGTGAAAGTTGCAAAAAAACTAACTACTTGCACATTGAACTGGAATTCATCAACAGTAATGAATATGCACTCTCACTGTTGGCAAATACATCTCTTCTCACTCCGGTATCAAACCTCAGCTACTAGTATTTACCAGAAAAAAACAACAAATTGACATTGTGGTGGTTCAGGCCAACTGGGACATTTCCACAGTGATGTGGAGGGAGACAATTTCAACTAAAAAGGCTCAACGGTTTGAGATTAACGATAGGGAGGGTAATGGGTAAAGAATCAGAGTGACTTGGGGAGAAAAACAGATTTAATTCACCACCATCAATTATGAAGTAGGGTAGTAAGAGGAATACAGCAACAAATATGACTCGATCTGAAATACATTTTGCCCCCCTACTCCTCCCATCTTCCCAGCTACCTCCTTCTCCTCTATCAGTGCAAGGGGTGAAAGGGGTAGGAGGTGCAGTCCATCTGGCCACCACTCATTGTCCATGGCAGCTCCTCCTTGAGAAAGAGGGCTCCTTACAGCCTCTCCTTCATGCTGCGTTGTGTCCACCTCCTGGGACTGATGCTCGGTCTCTCTCCCCTCACGCATGGGGCTCCACATGTACCGACGCATGCTGGACGTTCTAGTTGCTGTCAGTGCTCCCAACGGGCAAGCAATCACCTTCCTGCCATCTCGACCACCATGGGCTTCAGGGAGAGGTCCTGCTCTGGCAGCCTTCTCCCTTTCCTTCTCCTCAGGGACTCTTCTCCCCCTCTCTCTTCTCAGGGACTCTTCTCCTTTTCTTGTCAGGGTGATGTTCCTTTGTTCTCCCCTCACCTCCCGCTCCTCCAACAGAAAAACTCCCTAACATTAAAGTCAGGACAGCTCAACACAGAATGAAATCAAAACAGTGAGAAAGAACAATGGGGTCACCTCTTAAATACCTTGATGGCAGAGGCTCTGACTGGCCTGACCCTAGCCAGAGGCAGGTCTAACTCCCACCTGGAGGTGGGGGAGGCTCTCGAAGTTTCGTCTACCCCTGCTTTTACAAAAAAAACACCCATCAGACTCAAACCCATGACAGACGTCTACAGGAGGGTCTTCAGGTGAAGTGGCAGGGAGAGCACATAGGGAGAACACAAAATCAATCATAGAACTGTTTGGGTTGGAAGGGACCTTAAAGGTCATCTAGTTCCAACCTCCCTGCTGAAATGGGCAGGGACACTTCACAATAGACCAGATTGCTCCAAGCCACATCCAGCCTGGCCTTGGACACTTCCAGGGAGGGGGCTTCTACAGCTTCCCTGGGCAACCTGTTCATGGGCATGGCAGCTGTGAGCCTGAACACAGTCACCTACACAGGCTGTGAGAAAGAGGAAAAAGACGGAGTGCAAAAGCAGACACTTTAAAAAATGTGTTAGGAAATGAAAGGAGACAAATTGTGACCAGATGGAGTGATTTAACAGAAATATGCCAGTCCCCTTCTATAGTGTCCATTTTTCGGACTGAATTTTCTCTTTAATGGATAACTTCAGGTTTTGTTCTCTGGCTTCCAGGGAGTAATTCATCTCACCTCAGAATTTCAAGTGACAGCAGACTCAGCATTTGGCAGCCAAGTGAGTCAACACTGTTGCCAGGACAGAGGCTCCTTCTGCCAAAATTAAATCATTTACTTCTGAGGTGGTTTTCTTAGACCTTCCTCAAAGTCAATAAAGAAAAATAAGCAGCTTTAGAAGATGATTCATCTAACATATTTTAAAAGTCTACTCTGGTTTGAAATGAATTCATTTCCAAAAATGTCTACTGCTCTTCATTGACGAGCAAGGCAGCTGAGAATGACTAGCTCAAATATCCATGTCTAGACTGTAGCCCATGCCTGCATTCCTTTGATGAATCCCACTCAAGATGTCAAAAACTGAGAAGAAAAATACAAAGCTGTCTAGCTATATGAAAACAAACAAGCAAAATACAGCTGAGTCTTTTATGAACTATGTGGACATCTATGAGAGACAACTCAATATCAAACAAGATGAATACCTCCAAGATGCAAAAAAACCTACTTTATTTGAAGGAGATAAAGAACCAAGAGCAATTCTAGATTGTCCTACAAATATCTTGTCACTCAGGCTTTGGCTTCAGCTATAATAAATTCAAGGAAAAAAAGAATAGAAAAAGAACAAAAACCCAAAACCACTACCCCTGTTTTGATTGCTGCTACTTTCATTAAATATTCCTATGTTTTTTTCAATAGCTCACAAGATTCCAGGAAATGTTTTAAGATAATTTGCAACTTATCACAAAATTCTGCTTTATATTTGCGGATTTATATTTATTTTTCGTTTGGCTTTTTTTCATTATTTTTTCTTCTGCTTGACTCCTTGGCCAGATCAAGGACACTATGGAAGTGGGAACTTGAATAGTCAAATACTACTTACATCGACAATATTGATCTATACAGACTAGACAAACAGCAGTGCCACCTACTGTTTAGAATTTAACTACAGAAACTCTTTATGAGCTGGGTCCAGGCACCTTATGTATGGTTTACAGTGGAAAGTTGTGTTAGAGAAGGAACTACTCACTACAACTGACACAGCATAGCTTCCAAAAAAATAAGTATAAAATAACTATGTAAAGGCATGACGTAAACTTTCAGAGACCATTCGGAGATGTAAAGGTATTGAAAGGCTGGCCGGAAGAGTATCTAGGTGGCAAAATCAGATCAAACACATGATTTAAATAATGCTACTCTGCTCAGTCTAGATAGATGAAGCCTTTGGAAACTGCGGAAGAACTACATTCTCTTTGATATTTAAATGTAACTTGAACAAGTCATCTTTGGGCTGGAAAGCAGCTGTGAATCAACCCAGGGGAAATCTCACCTCAGGCTTTTTGTTAGCTTCTCTGAATCAGTTTTAATTAAAAGAATGCTCCACATGAAGTGCAGACAGGTGCAAGGGAATATAACCGAAGAGTACCTTGTCGACTTAGCTTGATCAAAGTAAATTTAAGTGGCACCCAAGCGATAAACTTGTGGCAGAATCTAACAGACAGAAATCAAGTTAAAGACAAACTTTAATCAATACAACCATGAAAAAAATAGTGTTATGTTTTCCTCTTAAACAATATTACACGATTTTATTTAAGGAGCCTTAAATTACACAGTGTCAGGAAGTCTTCACAACAATTTTGTTTAGTTAACTATGTCGATCACAGCCTCACTTGCTGCTCAAATCAACTACAGGCTGGTAAGCCTCGAGGTTACATAATATAAACCTACTGCACTACTGGAATCGACTAAACTCAAACTAATCCCTTCAGGCTTAGACTGAACCTCTGCTGAGGTTCAGAAGATCTACCAAGTACCACGTACTATCTATATGCTATACTGGGTAGTACTATTTGCTCAGAGAGGCCGAGACTGTTAGCATTCTGCCCAGAATGATTTCCTTGGCTTAAATCAATTAAATAGGGGAACTGTCTCATACCTTATATTTATATTTATATTTAT
>NW_009720165.1:2215-2465 GCF_000703405.1 Apaloderma vittatum | reverse complement strand
CAAGACACAAACACAGTTTGTTTTCAACTGGGCTAATTCAGTCAATGATAGACCAGCAGATGGGTGGGTAGAAACATCTCAAACAAAGCCTGACTTGGCCATACAGCACTCCTGGGAGTTGGGGATGCATTAGAAACTGTGAGTTTTGTGTCCATCTGTTGCAGATACCACCACGCCTTTTTACAGCTTCCTTTCACTGAGATGTGTTGGGTTTGCCTGGCCAGATTTCTGTGGCAGGGGGGGGGGGGGG
>NW_009720165.1:0-2086 GCF_000703405.1 Apaloderma vittatum | reverse complement strand
TAAGAATCAGGGGAAAAAGAGCTGCACCACACAGCTGGCAGAGAGGGAGAGGAATGAGAGTATGTGAAGACAGCAAGGTCAGTGAAGCGGATGTGCTTCAGGCACCACTGTTGCATTAAAAGATAGAGAGGCAACAATTTCTGTTGGGAAAAAAATGCAACAATTTCTGTTAGGAACAAAAGGCAACAATTTCTGTTGCGAAAGCCAGGAGCCAATTTCTGTCTCGTTAAAAGAGGCAACAATTACTGTTGCAAAAAAGAGGCAACACTTGCTGTTGCAAAAAAGGCAACAGTTGCTGTTGCAAAAACTCACACGGTCAAAATCCATGGATAAAGGGGCAAATCAGTTTGACAGAAGCTCAGCCACCTTGCATTCCAGCTTGTCCTCAGATATCAGAGGGGCTGGAGGCAGCTGGGCTTAGGTTCTGAGTGATGCCCAATTCTTCATCACTAATGTGACACGCCCACACGCCTTCGATCTGGTGGTGCTCCTGGAATTACGAGGCCATCCTTCACAAGCGTGGCAATATACTCACGTGGCCAAACTCTGTGGACCAGTGTCACAAGGACTCACATGGCCAGATTGTCATCAGATATAATTTATTGAAGCAACAGATACACAAATTCGTTTTGATTGCCAGTGATAGTGACTGTCTGCAAAGCACGTGCAAAAGTTACAGATGTAATAGATTATGAGCAGCTCTATAAAGATGTCCTAAGTATCCTTGGTCAGCACTTGGTGAGAACAAGTGTTCAGACCTTACCCAAAGGTGTCCCTATGGGGTGGAAGAGAGGCTCAGCTCATCGACTGATCCCAGGAGTCAGAGGTGGTCTGTCGTGGTATCTCCCCTGATGACGGTGGAATCTTCCCTAAAGTTCCCCCTCTCTTGGGACATTTTTATATTATTTGTTACCTTTCAGGTGGAGCTTGAGTGACTCTAGTCATGCATATCTTTATTGTGATTGGTGTAAATTTTCCTTGATTCGCATTTAAAGGTATACACTAGAAAAACTCAAATGTGTGAGCTCAGTGGGGGGTGGTCAAACCTCGGAGGCGGGTGGCTTTTGGGCTGGAAGTGTGTTTTGGTATTATAATGAGATTATGATGAGCATAGTTCACCCAAAGGACAACATCTATTGGCCCAAGGTGGTAAATATGCAGACAACTGGCTCCTTGATGTCTCCAGCTTCCTTTGAGCTCACAGAGCTTGACCACTGTATCTCCACAATGTTCCATGCACCATGGAACTTTCTCTTAAAGTGGTAACATTAAGCTGCCTTAATACTACCGACCCTTAAGTTTGTTCTGGAAACCCTTGTGAGGAGAGCTCTTCATGCACCAGCTGCACGCTGTCATGGAAACTTTCTCGAAGTGTGAACAACGCTATGTAGGCAATTAAGTAATTTTAGGTAATTATCCCACTTCAAATGCTGGGAGAATGGGTAATTTTTTGAGGGCCAAGTGCTTGGACAATCTTTTAGCCAAAATGGTTGCCTTGCAATTAGAATTATAGTTTAAGAAAAAATGCCTTAATTCCACAGGTATATGCTTTAATTTTGCTAAATGAATTTTAAAAATGTTATAGTTAAACCATTGATATTGTTAACATTAAATATGCAAATAGTTAGTATGGTTATTGTTATAGTTAAGTATGTTCATTGTTTAAATCATAAAACTTGGGTGGGAAAGATGACATAAGGACACCTGCAAGAACAAAGACATTAAACACTCCACTCAGGAGAGGAGGACCACCTGCACCAAAGAAGATGGACGACACTGAAGGACTGTGTTAAAGAAGATGGAGGACACCACAGTTGGAGTTCAAAGCAAAAAGGACATTTGGACGTTGTTTTTGGTGCTTGTTAGTTTATATTGTTCCTTGTGTTGTGTATTAGTAAATTGTTAAACTGCTTGACTGGTGTCATTTCACCTTAATTCAGTCCAAAGGTATCTCAAACTCAGTCATAAGTCCCAAGGGGAGGAAGACTGTCCTGAACGGCTCCTTTCAGGCTGTGGCAGCATCTTCTTCTTGTCTGTGGAAGTCACTCAGCATCTGCATCAGTCCCCATATCCAGTCACATGGGTG
>NW_009720164.1:31604-31882 GCF_000703405.1 Apaloderma vittatum | reverse complement strand
AGCGACTGGAAACGCGCCGAGCTGTAGCGGCGCGGTGGTGGGCTCGGGAGAGGGGAGAAAGACAGAAAAAATCCCCCAAACCACAGACACAGAGACACACACACAGAGGAATTAAAAAGCCGAACAAAAAAACCCCCAAACCGAAAAGCGAGAAGTGTTCTTTCCGCTCCCCCGCCGCGGGAGCTAGAGCCGCCGCTCGCAGGGACGGACCGAGGGTTTGCGCTGACACGTGCCCAATTAACCGTGGTTAATTTACCCCTTTGTTTTGCGGAGAGGAT
>NW_009720164.1:12589-31573 GCF_000703405.1 Apaloderma vittatum | reverse complement strand
CGGGGAGGTTTGACTGGGGTGCGCTTTAGTCCCGCTCCTGGCGCTGTCCCAGGCTCCCTCTCTTGTTCATGGGGACGCTTCATCCGCCTGTGGGCTGTTTTCCAACTTCAAAGATGTAGCGATACCTCACTGATGTGCGTCTCACGGAGGTGGTGGCAAAGTGTCTGGATATAGAGGGTGAGTGTGCGCAAGGGTATGTGCGTGAAAGGCAGGGGCAGCACCTGCATGTGTGCATCTACATGTGTGTGTAAATAGGTATCTGCATGGGTGCACTGGTAGTGACAACAATCTTTTGTGGTTGTTATGAAAATTTCCCAGTAGCCAAACGTGAGATTACAAGCTGTTGTTTGGAAGTATGCCCATGCAATCTCGATGTCTGTGAATCGCTTTGGGAGAAATTCTCCCGAAGAGATCTCCTGCCCAAACTCAGACCCAACTCCCTCTTCAACCAGAATGAGTTCTCTAGACTGATATGAGGAAATAATGGGTTCAACTTCATTTGCAGGAGTAACTCAGTCTCAGAAAAATTCACTTAGGATAGGTTAGCCATGCAGACCTGTTGATTGCAGTTCTTTGCTTTTTATTGGTATTTTTCCTTCTTTTATTAAATTTCTAGTCCTCTCAGCTTTAGTATACTTTTGTTGATGTTTCACAGTGCCATGGAACACTGAGGTACATCGGTGCATTTTCAAGTCAAACCCCACATTTACATTTAATGGAATTATTTACTCTTTCTTCACTGAGGTGTCAATTGATGGAAAATTGATCCAATACTGTCCCTTTGATTTTCCAGCAATACTTGAATTCCACTGCAAATGACAAGAGACTTAAGTGACAGAAGATACTATTTAATTAGGGAAATGATGTATTTGATACACAGTTCTAACATGCTTTTATGTTTATGTAGTACTTTAAGCGCTTCACAAAATTGTGTTTCTTAGGTATACTTTTGCCACTTTGTGCTTGATGAAAGCACTCACACTCTTACAGAGGCATTCGGAAAGAGTAGTTTTGGTATGGAAGGACGTGCAGCTGATGGGCTGGATCAGTTAAAGTGTTTCTGCTCATGTGACAGCAAAATAAAGGTATCAGCACCACACTTGAGCTACTCTGCTTTTCCTTTGTAGTAGTAGGCAACCTTTTTGTCTTCAAAGGGATAGCTGAAGATTGCTGCAACCACCAAAATCCTATGCAACTTGATTTGCACCATTGGTCAAGGAGTAAAGAAATGATGCCTCAGTTGTATTCACTGTGGTCTGAGCTACACCACAAGTATAACTTACAATGCAGTTCATCTGCGTTGTACTGGGCTACAGATCCTGTCAGTCCTCGCATGGACCAGAATGAAAGAACAGAAAAGTGCAGCCAAGACGAGGAAGTGGAAATGGAGGAAAAGCCCCATTTCTGCAAGGTGCTCCTAACTGAAGTGCAGTTACAGCGTACTGGTGTAGCTCTTGAGTGTTCAGGTCATAACAAGTGACTTTCTCTAGGCCGCTTTAGTTTATTGGAAAGCTAACTGTCAGTTCCCTTGTTTTCCCCATGCTTTTATAACATAAGACTTAGATTTATAAATGCTACACATTTTACGACTCAGAAGCAGAGGAAAAGAGGATGAATTGGGCATATTTTTAGCAAAGGAAGAGCAATTCATGTCAAAGGCCAGTTTTCATATGCACCTTTACTGCCAGCGTGGGAGACTGCAGTCGGGTATGACTAACTGTGAGAACACAGCAGTTTATTTCAATCTTAGTAGTCTCATCAGAATTGTGAATGCAAAAAATAACAGGGCAATTTATAAATTAGTGTTTTATACATGCACAATTTGTGGTGTATATTCTTTTAGATCACACAGGCCCCACAGTTACGCTGTACAGCAGCTCTTACTGATTCAACAGAAAGCTGTATTTGTGTAAAAACAGCAGAGTGAAGTCATCAATTCAAGATGTAAATATATTCATCACGCAAGGAGTTTGTAGTACAAAAGGAATAAATAGGTGTAGAGCTAAGCTCCAATTGTAAATTCAAGACTGGGACCCTGCCGTGGTACTGATGTGAAGCAAAATCCAGGAAAATTGAAGTGGTGAGGGGAAATTTCCTTTCAATCCATGGGTAATTATTGTTCAAAAGACTTCAGAAAGAATTAGTGACCTGTGAGTATTGAATAACAGTCCTCATATATTCTCCCTTGTGTATAACGCGGTTAAGTCTCTTTAAAATCATTGGCATTCAACTTAGTTGCACAGAGAGGAGGCACTGAGTAACGCATTACAAGATACTACAAGAAGTTAGCATCAGTGTCTGTAATAAATGATCTAATGGTATGGGTGAAAGAGTGAGGGCAGCCAAAATATTCCAGTTTGTTCCTGACGATCTGAGAAAACTACAGAATAACTTCTGGAATAAACGGAAACTTAAAAGGCTTGGATTCAGGCTGTGAAATCCTCAGGAAGGTATTTTATCCATGAGGCTGTGCTTGCAAGAGAAAAAGCCATCTTGCAGATGGCGGAGGAGTTCATGTGTGTAAGCAGAAAGCATTCTCTTCACTGTATGTTCACTAAGCTTTTCTGAAAGCACCATTTCCAGGCAAAGCCTCTGTTGTAATGAAATTGCCTTCTCCAAGCCTGCCTGCCAGCTCTTTACAAATCCTTTCCATGTTGATGCGCTTAAGCCCTCTGCTTTTGATGGTCTTTTCCCTGTCGTATTCATGCATATTATTTGTGCTTTGGTTCATACTGATCTGTAGCAGATGGGGAAGTGGAGAGCAAAAGGAGTTGTTCGCACTTAAAGCGTCCCTGAAGGTCAAAATATCTGCCCTGGGCTTCATTAATTGAACAGAAAATGCAGATTTCATGCGGCTTCTGATGACAGGATGCACACGAAGGTGGTGCTGGACTGTGACTCTATTCCTTTACAAACCAGCAGGTAACAAAAAATACTACATGTTGTGAATAAACTGTCTTTGTCATGTGACAGAGAAGGGCTGGCTGGTCCTGAAAAGGAAAGCTTAAGAGCAGCACTTCAACTGCTTTTACAATCACATTCCTGTATCTCTTTACTTGTGTTATTAAAACCCACAGACTTCATGAATTCCAGTAATTCTTTACTGTCTCCCCACAAGATCATATGGTCATTTAACACCACACTGCTTAGTAAACAAAAAGGAAATCTTTAGCCCCGGTTAAAAACCCTTCTGCAAACAAACAGTCTAAGGATTGCTGTCCTTTAGCCAAATAGCTTTTTGGTTGAATTACTCAATGAAACAGGGCCAAGCATCTTTCCAAATATGGGGAAGAAAAGCATTATATTCCTCCCCCTTCGTGTTCCCCCAAATACAGCTGGACAGAATATATCCTTGTACTCAACCCACACAGTATTTGTGCCTCCAAAGGCAACGCTGCAGTATCACATACCCTACAATTTTTTGAGAAATGCAGGTCATTTTGTTTTTGTAGTAAAGATGTTCTGTTAATGACTTCGTGCCACAGTGGAAACACAGCCGCAACTGAAACATTAAGCCTTCTTCTGCAAGAATCTTGCAGCATTCTAAGTTTTATCTGAACTAGAGATAAAATGACAGCTAAAGAAGAGAAATCAAAACCTGATGTTGCTTAAGCTTGTTCTAAGCCTCCCTTTGTGCTCAAGCACACAGTGTCCATCTGGGGAAATCTCACACAATACTGAGTTAGCAGAGCCAGAGTTCTTTCTTCCATTTCAGCCATTGGCAGTGTGGAAGATTGCTCTGTGGTGTCCACTTCCCTTTGCAGATGTCAGGCAATATTTCAACAGGGAATGTGTAATACTGTATGAGGAGCAAGGCTTGCAGAAATAGTATTTATATAGTGAGAGGAGAAATACTTGCATTGTCAGAAAATGGCCTCTGGAGTCTGCCACTGGAGAGGAGTGCAGGTCCCTGGTAGCTAACAACCAGAGTCTTCGTGTTTTAAATGAAGGTCACAGAACTATTCTAGGAGAGGCAGAGGAAGAGAAACAAGGGGCTTTGGGAAGTTGCTTCTTCTGCCTCCCTCCTATACTATTTGGGAGGAAGGGCAGAGAGAACAGGTCCAGCTACTGAGTCCTGACACCCTTCACCTGCAGTGCCTTGCCTGCCTGCAGCACTAGCTGTGTTTTTCAGTAACTGCCCCCAAACCATGACAAAGACCAGGCAGGACTGCAGGCTTGCTGCAGAGCAGAGTCTGCCTTTGAGAGCTCTCTACATTAGGATGTGTTGCTGGAACATACTGTCTCACTGGTTTCTGACTATTGAGTACTTTTTTTTAGTGGCAGTAGTGAAAAGAGCATGGAGGAGAGGTCAGGGTATATTTTACATTCAGTACCGAGGTACTAAAGCTAGGCAATCAAGATCATAGGCGTGAAAAATGAGTGGGGTTTTTTTGGCCATTTTAGGCTTCAGGCCTTGACTTGCACAGAACATGAAGCAACATGCATGGAGGAAGTGAATCTTCTGTAAAAATGAGAGTACTCAAAGAGGAGAAAAAAAGACAAAGGAGATCTTAAATTATCACTTTTTATTATGAAAAGCTGGGATAGATTCTTTGCAATCCTTTCAAATAGTGATAATTTGCTGGCTTTAATTATTTTAAGATAAATTGGTCAGAGCTAGAAACTTTGAAGTTCAGACTTCCCACACAAATTGTTTAAACACACACAAATTGAGGGCAGTCAGTTTTGATTTATGAATGCAAATCCCAGTGACACCTCTGGGAGTTCTGACACAGACTGAAGAAAGTACATGGCCCTTAAATGAGAGCAAAATGTCTGTCCACATGACTTTGGAAAAAGATTGTTACGTAGGAGGAGAAGAGCCAGTCTGCCAAAAGTTTCTCCTTTCAGGGAGAGGTCTGGGTGTTTTAGTCTTCAGCAGAGCAAACAAACGTTTCAGTGATCCAAGCTATGGGTTATTAGTTCAAACTGTAAAAAAGAAAAACAAGATTCATACTGCTCTGCAGTATTCGGACAATGAAAAAGTTTAGTCATAGGAATTTCATCTTCACTTGTGGACAAGCCCAGTGCACACCAAGAATATCATATGGCTAGCTTCCAAGATAAGAAAAAAAAAAAAAAGGTAGGCAAAATCAAAACATCTGCTGGTCTCTGTCTGTGCAGCAGATGTTTAATACACTTCTAAGTTGCACTTGTGAGAGTTCATGAAGCATGCTTGTCCATAAGCACAAAGTCAAATCATTGGCCTAGTACATTCATGCTAAAGTGAGTGTATTTTCCCATATTGTACAGCCCAAAGTATGTGCTGTACGATTTTTGTAGAGATGTGGGTAGACACTGAATTTGAGAAAGCCCTGGAGGGCTTTTTTGGTCACAAAAGGCAGGTTCAAATACAGGGAAACTGGAGACTCTGAAAGCTCTGGTATGACCAGACAGAAGATACAGGCAAGGTCTGTAGGGTGAAGTCTGTTTAGGGTGTTCTTTTGCTCCTGAATAGGCTGACAGAATTGAAAAATGGGTTTGGTAGACAGGCTACTCCAGGTACACTTGAGTGTATTGTAGTTTTGAAACACAAAAGCAGTGTTGATCTGTGGCTCAGTTTGCACATAGTGCCAGCCAGCAAAGTAGGACAGTGCTCTGGGAGAAGAAGAGTAAATTTCTAAGCTCTGTTCACTATATCAAAAAAACCCTGAAGAACCTAAGAAATGGTCTTGAAATACGTGTTTGGAAAGCGCTCTTCTGAAGGAGGACTTTAGTTCTGTTGTTTCCAGAGGTACTGAAGTTTAAGGAGTCAAGGAGAGAATGTTTGGGGCATGTGGAGCAGTTCTTACGTATTGCAGTTGAAACTCACAAGCAGAAGTGTGACTTTTCACTGTGGATAGGAAAGGATGTCAGTCTCCAGAGATATAGCTTCCTCATTAAAATTCACACAACTTTTAGTATCACCTATGAATATCAAATATGTTAGATACACATTTAAGATGCTATGATGAACATACTACTCTCAGACAAGAAATTATCTCCAGCCTGAGAAAGAGATAACTGAAAAGAGATGCAATAGGCAAAGGAATATGGTGGATAGTAATCCATGAATTAAAACAGAGACTATGAATAAGGACTGACTTCACTGTTGTTTCCAATGCAAAGATTACATGGCATTGAGTTAAAATTGCAGGGACCTCTTTCAAACGGCGATGTTTCACACAACAGTGCGTACCTAAACAATTGAAGTCCAAGCCATATAATAATGCAGTGGATACCAAAAGTTTGTGTGCAAAACAACTGTGGAATAAAAATCCATTCAATGCTTTAACGCAATACAAGGGTATCTCTTCCACCTCTGAACACTTGGAGTTGCATATCTGAGATTTTAAAAGAGCGTTAACTACACTTGCAAGCTTTAAACTGTTTCCTAAAATTTGGGAATTAAAAAGAAGATCTAAATGTAAACATCCTCAGTCTAGTCTGGTATAGCTTGTATTATATTCGTATAACCTCACTCTCCCTCGGTATGAGAGTTCATCTGCTTGTTACTCAAAATATTGTTTTGAAATTAAGCCAACTCAGGACTGAAGACATGAGAAATAAAAGTGCTTTCAGAATTACTGTGATGCAGGACAAAGAGCTCTTAAAAACACAGTCCCAAGAGAAGGAAAATATACAAGGCTAGAGAGAGAACGTGTGCTCCTTTCTTCTACAGAAAAAAGTATGAGTTCTGTCAGTAATGTCACGGGAAGCAGGAATAATTAGCACTGAGCTCAGTATATTAAAGTGGGAGCTGGAAAAAAACTAAAATGAAAGCTCAAGTGGTTGGAAGGTCCACTTATCTCTTCCTTTACACATTAATGAGGACAACATTGGGACACCCCAACAGTCATGTCACAGTACTGGGACAGCTAGAAAAGTGTCAGCCTCTGTCCTCTCCTTTTTCAGACATCTGCCACATCTTTCTGTCCTTACAGCAGGTACACTCAGCACCTCCGGAGATAACGATGCACACAACCCTGCCATGTCCACTTCGGTAGCATATTAGAAGTTAAGGCGAACAGGAAGGACGAAATGCTGCGTTTTGGGTTTGGCTCCCTTGCCCACTTGAAATCACACTAAAGGTATGTGTTTGCAGCAGTTAAACCCAAAATGTTTGGAGTAAACTCAGTACTTCTTTTATCAGGCTGACTCACTTGGTTCACGTGACTTTTCTGGTTGAAGTGACATTCAGGATATATCCTCTTATTGTTAGCAGTCCAAAGTGTCTCCTTTCCGGTCTGGTTAACAAAATCTAGATAAATTGCAATAAAACAGAAATAAACATCGAGAAGCTCAAGCTGACACTGTATTCTCAGCCTAATCCTTCCGTGCATACTCAAGCATAATTACTGTATATTACAGGCCAAATTTTGTCAGAGTAAGGGCTAAGAAAGACCCCAAAATTTGGACTACCTAATCAGTGAAACCAATGAGAGGGAGGCATGGCAAATATGAGTCTGAAGCAAATCTTATACCTCCTTATATTCTGTTGGATAGAGAAAATAAGTCCTTACTTGCATATGTCCAGGTAAGTGGTGGCCCTAAAGCTGTTCACCTGGTGCTGAAAACACATCAGCACCAGCACGAACCGTATGCTTTGTGTGCTCCTCTATCTTGTTGTCTGGACTGTGTGCAGTAATCATGTCTGGCCCTGTATCCTGCTATTTACCTTTTCCACGGTCTTGTATTTTGTCTTCTTGTCATAAAGATTTCCTTGTGCATGTGTCAGCAGATCAGTATAGCGTGGCCTTAAGGGAGGAGAGAGTTAGATGAACCTAGGTCAGTCGACATATGCTCTCACTTCTATTGCTTTTGATGTTTGCCCTTAATGAAATAAAGCATGATCTTCAACTGAAATAAAAGAAGAAACTGACAATATTTAAATTTGTTGTCCATGTTTTCATATTCTGTTACAAATACCTGTTTTTAACGTTTTATTAACAAGTCCTTTTCCATGAACTCTTGTATAACTTGGAAACTAATTTGTAAGATTTTGTTACTTTTACAGTCTAATAAAAACATAAGGGTAAAATGTCTTCTAAAGGGTTGCATAGTGAGTTTCTCACAAATTGCTGTATTCTCAACCTTCTGAGAAGTGTGTTAATGAATATTGTGACTGGTTATCCTGCGCATCTCTTCTTCTCGTAATTTCCGCTAAAGGCAATTCAGGTCTTTCTTCATGATCCAAGCTTTTCCTAATCTAAGAACTAGACTTCATCTTTCTCATTATGGGAAAAGAAGAAAGGATAATTATGACCAGGGAACCAAACAATGATGTTGATTACTAGCTCTTTACCTAATGTAAGGTGGAAAATGAGTTGTGCATTTTTGTCAGTGGAGAACTTACACTAAAAGCTCACATACTGCTTTGAAAAAAAATGCTGTATATTTCAGTGCTATCACTACTCATAGACAAATCTTGGTAAAAAGAGAGAGAATAAATTTGCTAGCTTATTTTACTCTATATTGTACAATGCATATTTTTGTCATAAACACAAATAATTGTTTTCCCCCCACCGAAGTTACTAGAGGTGTGCAAGAATTAAGTCACATTGAAGAGTTGCATGTAGTCAGCTGAATGCTAGTACTCTTCTATTTTATAAAGCTGTTCTTATGTGTACTTTGGTGCTCTGTTCTTGTTCTAGGCACAGATAACTGAAGCTATATTTTATTATTTGTATTATTTCATTTTGGCTTTCAGTCCTGTGTTGACTGGAATTTATGTGGCTTCAACCACTGATATACTTTGCAGTAGACACCAGGTTGTTGATAGATTTGGACTAAGGATCTCTGTTCTCTTGCTATGATGGTCTTTGTCTTTGGTGAAGACAAAGGCTTTCTGTGTACCAAGTGCTGTGTGGAAGGAAAGAGGCTTTGGCTGAGGTAGCTAGCAAAGCAAACCTTCATGCTGCTTCAGCGGTGTCTCTTTCTCAGGCATTCCAGGTTAGAATCATAGAATCATAGAACAGTTTTGGCTGGAAGACACCCTCAAGATCATTGAGTCCAGCCTTTGTCCTAACCCTCTCAACACCACTAAATTACCTCAGCACAACATCTCCCTGTCTCTTACACATCTCCATGGATGGAGACTCAGTCACCTCCCTGGGCAGCCTGTTCCAATGCCTGACAACCCTTTCAGTATAGAAATTCTTCCTAAAGGAAGGTTACAGAGCTGTTAGACAGACCTTGTGTTAAATACCACTACATGACCAAGATCAGCTTCACCTATAATCTGCTACTTTTTGCAGCTTTGCAATCTTCATTATCAGGAATGTTAAAGCCTCATTTCTCTAGATGAGTTGTAATAGCCTGCTTGATCTTGATAAAAGTCACATGGCTCATGGAATTCTAAGAGAATCAATCAATTTCAACTTGGCTTAGATCAAGCCTCTTAAAATCAAAGGAGTGACGATTTAAGCACATGTTTTTACCAGAAATGTGGGATGGAATTACTTAAGAAAGTGTGGAGAAGTGTTTATATCCAATGGGATATAAATAGCCCTTATAACTACAACTCACATGTTGGGAGGACGTTACCAAGGCTTGTTAGTAGCCATTAGGTGAGACCTGAAGGTCACAGATCATGCCACTGTGTGGCATGGGCCATACTTTGGCCTTCTTTTGTTATTTTCTGCTCAGTGGTTTTGGTTGTCCTTCCAAACTTAATGTTTACATTCTCCCTCCTCATCATTTTTATGTACATACAAAATATATACTGTTGATATAGCTCCTTGTTTTAATCGTATCAGTGCAATAACCTGATATCAGTATCAAATAAACAGATTGCCTTCTGATCTTTCAAAGCGATCCTTCAGGTCTCCAGATGCTAGGTGGCCCCTGTACGGGCTTCTACTCAGAGTAAACCCGGATTATTCTCAAATGGCGACAGTTCCCATATGCTTAAGACACCATTGCTAACAGGAGTGAACAAAGTAACAGAATTCTTTGGTAGATACAATCCCTGAAATATCTTCCTTGACATCACCAGAAGGGTCGTAAGAGAATGTAATTAGTATGAAAACTTTCTTCATGAATGAAAGCAATGACTTATTTCACCCCAACTTGAACTACTTTTTACACTCAAAGCTTCTTGTTTTTAAACATTGCTTGCCTATTTATTTACAATTAATTACACATTTGCAAAATTATTCCACAAGGAACACATTTTTTCTTTTCCAAAGCACAAGAATTGTTTCCTTTTTTGTTGCAGGTGTCAGCCCATGGGTCAATCTTGTTTGATATAGCTGGTCAAGGTGTTTATAGGTTTTATAACATATCAACATTTCAAAAGGGAGGGGTAAGATTTTTAGAAACAATAATTTTATCACTTAATAAAAATAATGGGGGGCACAAACAGTCTTCAATGTTACTATCTTCAAGAGTGGACAGACTCCCATCAGTGACCGTTTCTGCCCTTCCAAATTAACACAGTATATATACTCTCTAATTTAAAGATAGTTGACAGAGTTGGTACCCACACCAGCTAGACATTTATGCAAATAATCACCTTAAAGCACACCAGCTTCACTAGGACTCAATCATAAAATTGTACTTTTTGCTTAGGATAAGATCAATTTTTTCCTCAGCACAGCTTCTATGTGCTAGAGCCATGCTAGCCCATTTACTTTCTCTCTCCCTGTCTTGTCATTGTTGATGAGAATTTTAACTTCCAAGGAGACGTGGTGATTTAGATGAAAAAAATTGAGAACAAATCCCACTTACTTAAAATTAGAGGAGTTAGGTCCCTAACACATTTCCATAAAATCCTGGGGCAAAAAAAAAATCTTTCTTTCCCTGGAGATTTCTTCTGATTAGGTGATAACCCTTTCAAGAACTATAAAAATTAACAAGTGTTTTGTTCCCTCTAAGAATTTTCCAGTTTTCATGACCAGGAACTTTTACAGGTTTTCATGTTCCACTTGCAGAAATAAACTGACTAGCTGTGTACCATTATTGTATTTAGATAAATGTAAGGAATACAGTATATCACAAGTCTACATTGCTTATGGCAGCTTGGAAAAGTTTTAATGTTAAAAAAATGAAGTGTAAAGTACATTGACATGCTTTTTTCACAGTTCCTTGAATTTGTCCAACACTGAAACCAGACTATATAGATCAGAGAAGAAGGACCCTAGTGCTGCAGGAACTCTAAAAATGAGCTTAACTAAGTGGTGTCCTTAAAAAAGAGATTAAATACAGTACTGCACATTTTTCCTAAACTCCTATAGATTTATGAACAACAAAATAATGAATTTCTTTTCTTTCTTTTGTTCTATTCTATGCAATCTTGACTTTTCAGCTGTAGAATTGCTCGCTTACCTACAGAAAATCATGAAAAAATGGATATGTATACATGCATTTAATGCTCCAGTTCAGGTGTGGAAGTCTGGTCGGGACAGACATGTGTGATAAAAAGCTCAAAGTCAAAGCCAAGTTCAGTGATGACTCAAATTCATACTGAAGTAATTAAATAGGCGGATTTAGGAAAAGAGTGGAAGTTTTCAACTGCCAAAGTTTGCAGAACTGAAAGGGAAGTAATAATTGCTTTTTGTCCTTAATGAAAGGGTAAAGGAATACAAAAACGTTCCTTTCTGCAAAACAGTAGTGTGAGGTTTAAAAGTTGCTGATTTAATGCACTACAATTTATTAATTTATTACCAGCTGCATACATTGCAGACTAGCAAGCAAGAACCTTTTAAAATAAAAAATGTAGCCGGGACCTAGTTGAGCATTAAGATTTTTCCTCCTCCATTTAATAAAAAGAGGAAAGTTTCTTTTTTCTTTCTTTCATACTTTCCCCTCTATTATTTACTCCTGCAAGTGCATTTAATAGTTTACAGCAATAGAGCATTTTTCTGGGGTGTTAAAGGGAAAAACCTGCAGAGAATAGCTCAGAAAGATGCAGAGTAGAGGAAGGGTGAGGGGTAAGGGAAATAGCTGTCCTTGGGTGCAGAGGCTATTTTCCTTACTCCAGATGGTAAGAAAGAAGGAAGGGTGCTTTTTCAAGACTAGGGCCAACCATCCCTTTCAGTGTTGAATATATGATCATGTGTGGCTATCATTACTACTCATGAACTATTCTGTAGAAAGCAGTGGGGTGGGGCTGGAGGTACTTTCTAATGTAAATACTGGAAAGGAAGAACATAAGTTGAAATATCTATTACAAAAATAAATACTGGAGCATTTCTTCCTGTGTCTTTGGCACAGCTGCCTGCCTCAAGCCATCTCCCCAGTGCACAGCTGGAGTGAAGTGAACTGTGCACTACTATACGTATGAGAAAAGTATGGTGTTTCCCTGCCACATAACCATTGCTTCACCTTATAATGCCAGGGTGAAGAAGAACCTGTTGATTGCTCTTGAATTGTTGCTTCTTAAGGATGGTGAAACATGGATGCCTATATAGTCACTAACAAAGGTTGAGATAAAGAGCGTAAGGACAGCTGGAAAACAGAAGGGGCTAAGGATTCCTTTTTTAAATCATGTAAATGTGCTCATGGAGGCTACAGAGGCAAAATACCCAACCCACTACACTAAGCTTAAGCAAAGCCAGATCAATTGCAAACAAAGGCAGATGAACTTTATCTGAGCAAACCAAGGAGAGATTTGAAGCTTATCTAGATAAATGGGATTTTGATGATAGAGCATGGCTTTTCCCATGGGCATAATTTATTTTAATTATCCTACACATGAAAAAAAAATGTTGCTTTGGACAGAAGGAATTTTGCTCAGACATCTTGACCTAATTAAGAGTGCATTGACATTTTATATTTGAATTCTGTCACTAACATGCACATGACCTTGGAAAGTCACATTAGTTATTGTTTCATAAAACAATCTTAAACAGTCACATGAAGCAAAATGGGAAAGCTCATTTATTTTTCTGTACTTTGAATATAAAAGGATTTGACCACTTACACAATAAGATCACTGTACAAGTATTCGTAGAAACTTTTACTTCCTTGGCCTGGGTTGTTAAATACTCAGCATACTTGTGGCAAAAAGTTAAATGGTTCACCAGAAAAGATTCTGGCATAGCACGTATGCGCATACAGAACATACAGAATGCATATGTTGTTCACTGCTCTCCTACATTCTGAGAAAAAATAAAAGCAGCATGAAAAGCATGTCTCTTTCTGGAAAGCTTATGGTTCTGCTCTTCTGTTAGGATTTTTCTACATGTTCTGCTCACCACAGCATTCAGGTTGTTTTTTGTATTTTTTTTTTCCCAAGAGAAATAGGAACAATTGGATCAGGCAATTAATGAAGAACTAAGAAAGGAATACAACAAAAAATTTCATAGCCTAGGAAAGTTATTAAGACTGTTTCTACTATCACCTTGGCCTTTGCGTCAGGATTTGTGAGGGATGTTCAGTTTCTGTCAGATCTGCAGAGTCAACTTAGTTTAGAGCTGATAGGCCCACTAGGTTTACCCAAAGGCTTTAAAAATGAGAAAAATACTGTCCTCATTGAACAAAACCTAACTTTTTATAAAGGCTTCCATACAATTTGAGAGGATTCTTGAACTGAACATGATAGATACACTGCTGAGAGGTGGAAAATATGTGCCCCAGACTTCTGTGTCTGAGGAGAGCCATGATTCTGCTTCCTGAAATCATTGGTTGAAGAGCTTTGTTTTTCCCCTAGCATACACTGAAAACAAGTTTTGAAACCCTGAGAGCTGTTGTGAAACAGTCATCCTCTGGCAAGCTCTGATGCTTCTGCCTTCCAAATATTTTAAAATTTATATTGTGACTAGCACACTACTTTCCCAGAGAGCCATGGGAAATAGACAGTCTCTGTCTGCTACCTTAATCCTGTATTTAAGACCACTTGAGAAGTTTGAGAGATACATTCAGGTTGCAAAAATGGTTACCTTGATGCTGGGAAATGACTAGGTTGTCTTTTTGACCCTTTGGACACAACTGTTTGCACTGAGCAAGGCAGCAGTATCATGAATAAGGACTCCTGACATAATTAGTCTTGCTCCATATATATACACACTGAGATGTGTCTGAATGAAAGCTGCGCCTCTCACACGGCCAGCTACTTCATACAAATATTGCTAGATTCCTTAAATAGACCAACAACTATTCTTAGTAGTTTACCAAACACTTAACAAGCATATATGCTAGTAGAAACAAGACCAAGGGGCTTGCAAGCCTATTGGCTTTATGTTGTCCTTTTGATTTTGTTTATAAACTTACCCTTAGTGAATATTCACCATTATGTGGATATCCAGAGTCCTTTATAGCCAGCTTAAACTGAACACCAGGTTAATTTTTTTTATAGCCAAATGCCAGATGTGCTGTAGTGAGTGAGCCTTTACTACTTACTAGTAACTTGAAGAAGCACCAAACTTCAGCTACAAATTGGAAAAGAGATCATGTATTTTGTAAAGTAATTGTTTGGAAAAGAAAATCCAACAGGAATAGAAGCGACATAGGGAAGAAACATCTCATTGCCATTCCACACATTTATGAATTTTACAATAATTAGCACAAAGAGATGCATATATGTTAACTGCTACTCATATAAGCTCCATCGTGGAAAGTAATGTACCCACCACTGCAACTCTCCCTGCTTTAGTAGAAAGAGGGCAGTGTTCAACATTTGAGAACATGGCCCCTATTTCCATATGTTTATGCCAAATGAAACTCTGGTGTGCACCTGAAAAATAGGTTTTCATCATGTACTGTCCAGCACTTACTTATTTACAAAATAAATGCTAATGCTGAGACCAAAGTAGAACTGAAGCTTCTGAACATTATCTGATACCCATATCCATCAAAATTCCTGGACTGCTGCTTTTTCTTCATAATCTCAATTTTGATTGCAGGTTGAAAATGTGAAATAACACCCACTGCAGCTGACACAGCTCTTAGAGTGTGTTTGTTTTATCACAGGGCCTCTTCTTTTGACTGAACTGATTGTCTCACTTACAAGCCTCACGAGCCCACTGATTCCAAAGAGACAATGCAGGAAATTGCATGGATCAGTTTATTATTCTGAGCTGCTTGTTTAGTTATGTTGGGCTTTCACTATCTCTGGCATTCCAGAACAGCTGTACTTTGAGGACTGTGCTGATGCCAGTTAGCAAATAGGTGAAGCTGTCTGTTCTGGTCTCCCTTTTTTACCTGAAATATATCTGAAAGGTTCAAAACAAGGTGAGGCAGTCACACTCCAGGTTAGAAGTCCAGCAGTTCATTAAAACTGAGTTTCAGAAGGTAATGAGCCAGTAAATTTATGACATCTTTGTTAACAGGGTGCAGTCAGTTTAATACAGTCGGACTGGCTGCAACATACATTATAGACAGCATTCTTGAATGGGTGAGTGCAGAAATTAGCCTGAGCTGCAGAAGAAAGTAAAATCCAGACATCTCCCAGATTTGTACTTCTACTTAAGGTGTAAATTGCACCTGCCTTTTGCTGTTGTGGTCCAGAGGCAAGTTCAATCGAAATAGAGGAGGAACAGGAAAACAGAGCCCAATATGCATTATGTTGTGACAGTATTCTTGAACTTCATTAATTTTAAATCCCTGTATATGCTGGGGGAAAACAAAAAGAATATTATCAGGGTCCTATTACAGATACAGAGAGGGAGTAGAATAAAAGGCATTGCATTACTATAAAAACCTGTTATGTAGCCACATCTCTATTATTATATGCCTGCTCTCTTGCCACATGTCAAAGTCAAAATAAAAGAAATAATATAAAAATCATCAAATGTGTGAACTAACTCTTGCTCCCGTGGATGTGACCATTGAGAATGCAACTTTATAAAGCATTAAGTGCAGAAGACTGAGAATTACGACTGTTAATTCAAGGACTAAAGGCAACAGACTTGAAATGTGAGGCAGCCAATTTAAACCAATAGAAATAAGTTCTTTCCCTTTTTTTCACCACTACTCTACTATGCTCTACACAAGTTAGACTGTGAAACTCACCTAGGATGGAATATTTTAAAGGACAGTGATATGGATGGCTTAAAATGGATTCAGTAGATTCAAGGAACAGAACTATGGATGGCTGTTGAACTCCACTGGACTCAGAATCAATCACAGAATCACAGAATTTTTGAGGCTGGAAAAGACATCTGAGATCATCAAGTCCAGCCTATGACTCAATACTTCAAGTCTAAACTCAGTAGATGCCATGCCAGAAAGTTCTTAGACTGTAAGACACTGGAATTGTCTTCTCCTTCTTTAGATGAAGAAGGAGAAGAAAAGAGGAGGTTTGAACTTTTTATAAGCTGCCATTAACAGCAGCTGTTGGAAAGCAGCATTTGGCCTGACCCGGCATGGCATTTTTTTTATGTCTTTTGGAAATGCATTTCAGAGCCTATCACTCAGTTTCTTTTCAAAGTCTTTTGCTGGCTTTTACAAGAACACATTGAAACCCCTTATTTCAGTAGCCAACAGTCTGTGGTCCTAAAGAAACTAATTTTATGTGTGGACACAGTAAAAGGAACAGCACACACAGAAGTTAAGTTATGGACTAAACTGAAGTCAGCTTACTCTAGGAATGCAGAGAAAAAAAAAATTCTCTGCTGTTTACATAACTGGAATGTTTCCCCACTTGTAAGCAGGTCCATACTTTTATCATGGTATTCAACACTGCCAAGATGGAAAATCTTGTTTCCTTCAGGTGCCCCAAAGTACAACAAACATCTGATAGAGCAACTTTACAGTTTATCAGAGAACAAGCCACTTACTAATGCAGCAGGACATGTTCTGTTGTAAGCCATATCTAGCTTGTCACCACAGGAGTTGTGTTCTTGAGTGTGTTTGTGCATCCTGTTAACCTGGACAGACTCAGCAAGAACAGAGCACAGTGCATATCTAAGAGCTGAAAGTCTGTTTCCCACCCAGCCTAAAGACAGACAGAGAGGAAAAGCTAACTCCCAGAGGCGTTGTTAAAACACAACAATTGTTAGATCAGAGCCTTAGAACAGCAGACAGACCTAGAGATACCACCCACGAGATGGAATAGCTTGAGAGCCCTGTACAGGGAGCAGAAGAGATTTGGAAATGCCTGACAGAGGAGGAGCCCCACCCAGCTTCCAAAAATAATGCAGAATAATCCTCACTATGCAATGAAAGATTTATACTGACTGTATACAAGTTCATGGTAACTTGAAACTGTCATTGTTGATGTTTGCAGGGGCATTTCTTAATCTGTTTCCTTTTGCTCCCACCAGATAGCAAAAAAAAATCTTAAAGAAGCTTTCTGTTCAAGATGGGGAACAATGAAAAATACACACAAAGAGGATATTCAACATTCATTTTCAAAAGATGAATTCGTATGTATGCAATCCAGAGAACATTTCTGTTATGATGGCTAGTTATGCTAATGCTTGCATCTGATAAGACAATGCATGTGCTTAGAGTGCACATTCATACTAAAGGCTCGGCTGGATCACAGCCATGATGCTTGGCTTAGAGTTTCTGAAGTGCCAGAGAACAAACAGATTTTCACCATACTAGTGTCAGTTAAATCATAAAGTATCTTTGCATAGAATTAGCTCTTCCTGTCAAACTGACAAGGATTTTTTAGACAAAGCATTAGCAGCACTAAGGCAGAGGATGGCTGTGCAAAATCCTCTAGATTTCTAAGACTGTGATATAGTTAATCCCCTGATGAGAACCAAGGGCTACTGTACTGCAATCTATTCAGCCTCCTGCATTTGCAATCCAAGCAAGGGAGCTGGTGGGCCAGTTGCTTTCTTTGGCTGTAAAAATGATCCAGCATCTATTGCAAATCTCTCCTCAAATCATGCCTATTTTTATCAATTTCAAACAGTGAAACTTGAGATGTTGTGTGGTTACAAACCTAAGATCAGGGCCTTATGTTAAAAGAACTCACTCATAGTCAGTTGATTTGCCTTCCCACATGCATGTTCCATCCTGGGCCACAACAGCAATACCAAACTCTCATGATTAGGTTCTTATACCATAAGCAGCTTGGAAGATCAAATTTTTGTTTTCACACACATATATCTTACACCTTTGGGAACTGAACTACAAGTACTCTGGTTATAAAGAAGTGAACAACTAATTCTAATATATTAATTATTGCCTTTTCAGCATAAGGAAAGTAAGTGCAGGTGAATATGTGGTGTGTGCATCTGACATGGTCTTTTGAACCCGAGGACAACCCTTCAGGACGGAATGTTAGAGAGTCTCAAAGACACTAACCAATACAGAGTTACTGTAAGCTTCTTGGGAACAATAAGACATTAGGAAGAGGGACATCTTAAGAAGGAAAAACAACTGTGTTATAGAAGGCATATAGAATTTGTTCATCAAATTTTATGCTGTGCTAGAAATGAAGTTGTTTAGGCTACAATATCCTGTTAAGCAAATATAATCTTTCCCAGCACCAAGGTCAGGCTTGTACACAGGGGGAGCTATCTAGCACCAGCTGCAAAAGAACAAAGACTATCAGGATGGACTCACTGTAAGAGTATGTAAAAAACAAAAAATAATTGACAAGAACCTAGTGATAAAGGACCATCTGGTGATGAAAGGCCCCTGTGGAATTCGAGGACAAAGATATCTTAAGAAATGTGCTGGGAGCAACTAGTTTTTGAACCAAGGTAAAAGTTTATCGTGAGAAAGACCTACGGCCTTCATTCCTGAAGACCCCTGCCCAAGACCACCAGGAGGCACTGCGCAGGTGTCGAGAGGAGGAGCAGCCGACCAGCATCTAATGAATATCTAACTTTCCTTGCATATAACCAAGGTATCTGCCTGTGCACGGGTGCAGCTGTGGTATGAGCACTCCTGGTGAGAGCTGCTGCCCGCTGCCCAGCGCTGTTTTGCTTACTTAGCCGCTTGCTAAATTTAATAAATTTTATTAATCACTTAAATTCTAAATTGGCTCCTGGGTTTTATTCCCTCAATTTATAACAAACTGTACAAGATTAACCCTTACTACATGTCAGTGAAGCCAAACGGCACAGAGGGAACATGCAGCAACACAAAGTACACAGTGTT
>NW_009720164.1:0-12558 GCF_000703405.1 Apaloderma vittatum | reverse complement strand
AGCAGGAATTTCTTAGGTGCTGGTGATTCCCTCCAGCGGACACAGATCATGAGGACAGTTGTTCTTCATGAGGAACTTGTTATGTGCACAGTTGAAGTACTGCAACTTCCAAATAAGTGATATGTAAAAGCATTAGCATAAAGGGTGTGTTTTAATCAATTGCAGACAGACACATGCTGATATTTCACTTCTGTTTGCTCTGTCTCATAGGATTAATTTTTTTTTTTTTTTGAGTGGAAACTCAGAAGCATTTTACCAGTGTGCATGGCCTTGCTGACTGCAAGGACAAACCTGATAGAGAGTCAATATGTCTGTCTTGGCTTGTTGCTTTCTGAAGTTTCTTTAATACTTTCTCTTAAAGGAAGGAGTCAGGCAGGTAGGGAAGGGACAGCACAGAGACAGTAGAGTCCCTGCCCTGGGGATCAAGTGGGGAGAATCTGGCACAAAGCTTTGTCTCCTACCATTCATTCAGTCACATACCTCTGAAGAAAGTGCAAGGAGGGTGATAAAAAAGCCATGGTGTTTGACTAGGGCCTATGTAACCCACAGGGGACAGCAAGGGCTTCCTGAACACTGCTTTGGCTGTTTGTAAAGAAGCATCTGAGATCACTTCAACATAGTTTATCCAGGAATGGGTAGCTCAGAAAGCTCAAAAAGCTTTCACTTGAGTTCTTCACTTTTTCTGCGTGTGAGTTGGAGCACCAAGAAATCATGTATTTTGGTCAAGATCAAAATGACGTATATTGCAGAGATTGTCAGCCAAGAGTTTCACAGCTATAACCAGACCTCAAAAGTTACAGTACTGGCTGTGTGACTTGGCCAAATATAGGTCTAACTATTCCCTGTGAGGTATGTGGAAGGCCAATGACAAATTCAACTTATACTGTGTAAACATATTTGACTTAATCTCAGTTGTCTCGAGAAAAGATGAGGAAACAACAGCCACAGCCTGTGTTTCAGAGGGAAGTTATGTTTTGTGATAGAAATGTCAGTAAGTATGGCAAGAAGAATTCCTTAATTAATCTATACAGGCAGAATAAATACCACCAGTATATACTTAACAGATCACTACAGGAAAAGGAGGTGATCACAGGATGAGAGGCTGAAGGACTGTTCTTCAGGAGTCCAGCTGCCCCATGAATACACTGCATTAAAGACTAACAATTTTTGTGATGCCAGAAGTGAGCACAATGAACTCAGTCTGGTGTACCACTCCACATACTTTTCTACTCCACTGATCTGGCTTCATGTGCCCTCCCAAATTCATATCTATTGTCATAGATAGATAGGCTCAATTTCTCTTAGTCCTAAGCTGTTTGTGGCCAGGCTGAACTGAAGTAAGATTCCTGTGTTATTTCTCTTTCAATGTTGGCAGCGCAAGTCCAGCTACACAGACAAGGAGACTGTATAGCAAAGTCTGCTTCATGCCATGGCCATGTAACTGCATCCACGGGAAGTCAGTAAGAGAGACCATGGGCTCAGATGGCGACTTGGCAAGGTATCTTTTATTTTTCAGATGTTGTACTGAAGCAGGCTGCCTGAGGAGCCATTGGCAGGCTGTTTCTCACACTTGGTCTGTGTGTCACTCAGCAAGCAGAGGAGAACAAGTCTTACTTTTAAGTTGAGCTGCTTGTGATTAATTCAGACAGATCTGACAGCAAAAAGTAAACAGCATTTGGCAGAAGTCACTCTTAATGAGAGTGTCATTAAGAAAGTCACTCCACAGAGGATGTGTGCACAACTTCCCTCCCTCTCTTTTCTCCCAAGCACTACAATGTGAAAGATGGCAATTTAAGATTGTTTTCTTAGAATTATGATCCCTTTTGCTACCACATCACGTATTTACCAGAAGAGTTGTTTCAGCTTCCAGCTAAATGAGGCAGGATTTTTAGACATCAGCCCTGCTTGCCTGCTGCAGACGTACACTGTACAGACCACCAAGCTCTGATGTTAGGATACCCTAGATAAAGCTCTGTGCAGAAGAAAGGGAGAGCGCAAGCAAAGGGAGCTGAAACTTCAGGCTAGCACTGGAAGTCTGCTGCCACACAGACTCGATTATCCTCAGTGTTTTGAGTTGAACTGAAATCTCTATTGTCATGCATGTGAAGTATCTCACTTAGACGACCCTGAGGATAAGATCGAAGAGTAGAAACAGGGCTCCAGGTGAATTTATGGTTAAAATGATGAGTGTAATTATTTCCTAACAGCAATAGCCTCTGCTCCCTGGCGTGGCTATAGCATCATCTAGTGGAAATCGACCAAAGCTATATGGGTCATGGTTGCATGATCCAGGTGTCAAACATCAATTCATGCCCATGCTATTTTTCACATGTGGCATAAAATATTATCCCCGTTCCTCTGGGAGGAAGGCTTAGCTAGGAAGAACAGCAGGACCAAGAACCTGATCCAACCAAGCCTGACACAGCCTGGTGTAGTAGCTGCTAGATCAGCTGAATATCTCCACCCAGGCTGGTTCTTTCCTTCTGCATAGCTGTTCCTAAATATTAATTAAGCATGCAAAGGCAGTAGTGAAGAAAACCACACCAGTGCACCTACAAACACTGTGGTTCCCAATGTCCATGCCAGTAAATACATTTAGGTTCTTGCAGGACATACATGACTTTCTCTTCTGCTCACTTTCTTACTCTTTTGAAAAGTATCAGTTTGGCCCTAGTTGAGAAGACCCCAAAGATCATCAATGGCAAGAAGAAACAATTCTGTACTGTTGTGTAGAAGCATGCACCTTGGGTCATGCAAGAACTCACAACTAAGCAGCAGCCGTATAAAACTGGTAAACTGTATGCTGGAAGCTAGAAATTTAGCAACTGCTTTCATAGAGTCAACTCTGAAATGTGTAGAACGCAGAATCCTATTTCAGTGATTTTGCTTTTGAAGCTAGAAAGTTGGAGAACAGTAGCTGCTATTGCTACTGCATGAGAAGAGTAAGTCCGGTCCACATGAAATCCTAGAAGCTTGCCATAAAAAGTGACAACTAAAGCTCTTCTGGTGGTGATTTCAGCTCAGATTTTCCATACTGTCTTTCAAAAGAATAAAGACATTAAATAATGTTTTCTCTTCCAGGAAATTAACATCTCTTGTCGATCAAGAGAACAAACGCAGGACAAGGAAGGTCTGTATAAGCTTAGCACTGCGAAAGCTGCGTCAAACCCCTGTAACGCCGGCTGCAACAAAGCGCCCTGCTACCCTCTGGTGATGCTCTGATGAAACTGCAAACAGCTCACGAGGAGCAGCTGTTTCTTGGACGGTCATAAGCACAATTACTTTCTTAGAAGGTGATCTAAAGCTGGGAAAAAACGGTTTCTGTAATTGCCCGCCTGGCTCTGTGCTTTTCCATATACAGAAGGAGGAGGAGAAGGAGGACAAGAAGGAGAGCGAGAAGAAGAAGAGGCATTTTTAAGGTAGTGCTGCAATGCTGCACGGTATTTTTGGATATTCGGGACTCAGGTTGTGGAGATAGATACAAGAAGGGCTGCAAATATTTATGTACTATAGATGTAATGGCATTTGAAACTGCTCTAGTGCCAAAGAGCTCTGCACGGAATCTGAGCACACACCAGTTACTGAGATTTTCAAACATTTTTCTTCCACTTGCGAGTGATTTTAAAAAAAGCAGCACAAACGAGGAGAAGGAACTCAATAAATCAAACAGCTAGTCAATTCTGCTTGTGGGCATAATCTCATATCTCCTTATCTTTGAGGATATAAGTGGAAACCCTGCAATGCAGAGCAGGAAACAATAAGTGACACTTTCACAATGAAGTTTTTTTTCCAGAAAGATTAGTCTTCCACAGAAATGCATTCATGTAATGTCAAACTGTGCCATTTCAACACTTTAAAACTTATCTTTATCCAAGGGAATCTGACTCCATAAATCTGACTCCATAAATAGTCAGTTTCATTTAAAGATTAAGAAGATTTTGTCTCTGTTTCAGCCCAGGTTATGAATAAACAGTTTTGCCATCTTAAGACATAGGAAAGTGATATTTTGTCCCTCTCTTTTCTCATCCCCTGTTCTGTCTGCCCAGTTGCAGCATCTGTGATCACTTGCATCTCAACCGAACTACAGAAGGTGGCCCTGCCATTGAGTTCCTGGTAAATGCATGGGCAGAGATATCCATCAGAAATACTACTGTCACCACATTTTAGGTGAAGGGACAGAGAATGATGTTGAGGGTGACGAGGACAGAATACAGGTAGGAAGAGCTTTGGCAGGCTGATCCAGAATCCATTGAAGCAAATAAGATCTTTTCCCAGTCTCAGTTCTGTGTGGCTTCTATTTGACACTCTTAATTTCTCCTCATTGGGGACTTTATGAGTCAAAACCACAGTTTATAGAAATTTTACTTTCATTTCCTACACACACTTGCCCCCCCCCCGCCTTCCTGGACTTTTGAGATTGCTTCGGGAAGGATGAGAAACTACATTACAGAGCTGGGGAGAGCACCTCAGAAATTTAAGAGTGGCCAAACCTTCAGGCTCTCCACGTGGCTACATGCTCCACTCCCTGCAAGGCTTATTTCTGGCCAGAGCTGACAGTTTGACATTTGCTTGTTGCTCACTCTGCAACAAAGTCTGCCCTCCCCACAGATCAAAGGAGTCCACACGCGGCAACCTTTGTTGTGTGTGGCCGTGCACCTTGCCCTGTGTGGTCATCATTAAGGTTCAGCCAAACTGGCAAGGAAAGTCGGCTGGCATGGATTTTACGACACAGCGTAAATGTAGATTGTAAACGGCGAGTTCTCAAATGTTTTCGTGGGAAACGTTCCCATCCTCTAAACGCTGCAAGCCTGCAAGTTCTTGTACTTTTAGGAAAACCCATTGCAAAATACCTAAAAGATAGCAAACCTGGTGTGAGCTGAAGCACTGCACAGAACTTGCTGAGGACTGCAGCATGAGTGTTCCTATGAGTAAAACACTCTTCACAGCTTCTGAAAGCTGAGTTGAGAGAAATGCACCCTAAGCATTAAGTGATCAGAGATACAATCTCCAGCCTTTTCATCTGGGATAAATACTTTGAGCTTTCCGGTCACGAGTAGTTAATTTTAACTCTGCCCAGCTGGAGTACACTTTCTTGGGGAAGGCAGGCAATGTCCTCTGGCTTTGCCAAGTGCTGCTGTTCAGCAAGAAGCTCCACGTGTGGTCACAGCAGCTGTTGTTATATTATGTTTGTGTGCATAATGTGTGACTGTTTCATGGACACCTGATCCAATTTTTGTTGTTTCAAAGAGCTAAAAATTGGTCACAGAATATTGTGTTAAGAGCATCCCTGTTTCTTGTTTCTCTCACTCCCTGTAAGTACCACTCTCGTGAGGAAAAAGGTCTTTTTTCAATGAAGCCCACAGGAGATAACTTGCATGGCTGATTTGGACTAGCCCTGTGACAAATCAATATCATGTGAACAATCTCCACAGCCAAGCATCTGCTGGCTTTCCTCTTCACATTCCTGTCTATTCCCTTTCATGACAGCTTCCACTGATACTGATACAGTGTTGGCTCTTCTGATTGGCATGGGAGTTCGTTTCTGGCCAGGGGGTGAGGAAAGGGAAGCCTAGCTGTCCCTGTGTGACTCCCTCTTGGGGTCACTGCTTGGTGGGAATGCCCCTCACAATACTAGGCCTGTCACAGAACCATAGAATCATAGAATGATTTGAGTTGGAAGGGACCTTAAAGACTGTCTAGTTCCAGCCTCCTTGCCATGGGCAATAGACCAGGTTCCTCAAAGCCCAATCCAACCTGGCCTTGAAAACCTCCAGGGAGTGGGCATCCACATCTTCTCTGGGTAACCTGTTTCTGTGTCTCACCACCCTCAGAGAAAAGAATTTCTTCCTAATACCTATTCTAAATCTACCCTCTTAGAGTTTGAAAATGTTACACTTTGTCCTATAACTGCGCTCCCTAATGGAGAGTCCCTCTCCTTCTTTCCTGTAGGCACACTTTATGTACCATCCTTTAAGTCACTCAAAGAAAACCCTTTTCTAGAATTACTCACAAGTGAGCTTCGATTCTAGTAGGGGTTTTGTTTTTATAGACCATGTATGTTTCGAACCTTTAAGACATAATGCACTAGCTTGTAAAGACAGTGCTGGATGCTTCACACCCTTAGAATATTCAGGCATTTTCTCCTTGTTTTTGTAAAGTCCTACAGGATCATTATAAACAAAGTTTTAAGATTCACAGCTTTCATGCCTTTGTGGGAACAGTTTCACTGAGACATACCGAAGGTCCACCTAGGTCACTGTCAGCACAAATTCCTGATGACTACTCAATGTATAGGAAAAAGGGCTGATATACAGTGACACGTCCATCAATATATTCTCAAAATCCAATTTGTACACATTTTATGGCTAGAGACAGCATGACTGTGCTGCTAGTATGCTTGTTTTCAGATAGCATGACAACTCCTGGCATGGTCCCTGTAAACTGCAAGTTGTTTGATACAAAGCCGTTAAGAAAGATGGGTCTGGATTCTAACTGTATCCAGGGCTTTTGAATTAGCTTGGGAAATACGGATTTTTCAGCTGAAGCTTTCCTATAGTGTTAGAAGGCTGTTTTGGAGATACTGTCTTGCAAATAAGTCCAGGTGAACCTGGTCCTGAGATAGGTGGGTTAGAAACTTGTCCAAATTCTCTAGAAAATCTCCCACGTCAGCTAGTTAAAAATGGTTCAGCTAATGTTGGTTAGATGGTTAAAGCCCTGGAGAACGTACTGAAGAAGAATTACAAATGTACTAAAATAGTGCGTGGTACTCTGCAAAGTAGAAGCCTAAGAGGTACAGCATTCTTATTGCCATTTTCTATATTTTCTGTCATCCATATAACTAGTAAGCAATATGGAAGTCCTTTCAGACTTACAAATAATACATAAAAGTACTGCAAATTATAGGACAGTTTTTACCTCTAGACTGTAATTTAGAGGAGGATCATCAATAATGCATAGCCTGTCAGCTCCCAGCCTTGCTTCTTGTGGAGCCTATTAGTCAGTCCTTCTTTTCAGGTCTTTGGTGTAAAATTCCCCTCCGATCTGCTTGCACTGACAGCGTCAAAATCACTTCCAACACCCTCTTCAGCCGTCTGTGGCATCCCAACTCTCCTTATTTCTGGCTTTGTGGAGAAAGGAGATGTTGCCATCTTGATCTCCCCTCATTCTCCACAAGCCTCCAGCACCACTGGGACCCTGAGAAGGACAAGGCTCCCCCCTGAGACGTATGGTAGTTGGTTAGGGATAAGCTCCCAGGCTTAGATTTGCTTGAAACAGATTAATTAACTGAATTTAGATGCCAGAAGATATTTCACAGTGCCCTTCACCAGGCAGTTGGTGAATGTGTCTTGGGGAGCTTAGACTCAGCCCCTGATCTGGGCTTTTTATACCTTACACAGAATGATTAGGAACTAGCTACATGAATGTGACTTACCCCTATAGGCAGAAAGTAGTGGGTTTTCTTGTTTTGGATTTTTTGTTTGTTTTGATTCTGTTTTAAAAATTACATTTCTCACTTTATTTTCATTTCCAGTATAACTGTTGAATAACAGAATTTCACTGACTAGAATCATAGAAAATTCAACCAGCTCAAGCACAGTTAGAAGGTTTAGCCCTAAGCAGTGTATACTAAGAAGCTGATCAAATAAATAAATATAGCAAAGCAGCTAAAAAGATGGATTTTTTTTTTACCCAAGGAGCAGTTAAAGTTCAGTAAGAACTCTGCTGTGAAGGAACACAGAAAGAGAATGAAGGACAAAAAGTCAGACAATCTTCTTTCAGTGCTTTTAGATAAAATATTTCAGATGTTCACAATGAGGAGTTTTGGATTTGCTTGGAAACTCCTGAAACTAAAACCACAATCAAAAGTGTGTGTATATATCAAACACAGACTTTGTAGAAGTTTCTTGTCTGGAGAAGTTCAGATATTTAGTGACCAAAGGCATAATTTGCGACTTGAATTTCATATGGCAGTCAGTTGTCCTTTTTCTTGAATTAGCCAGCTTCTTGGAAATACTTTACTGCATGAACAAAATTGATCTTTTGGGCGTGTATGATCACACCACTGGTCTGAGTCAGTGCACCTGTAAGTGCTCCTGCAGGAACATGGGGAAAGGACAAGGCTGGGACACACGACTCAGTATCCCCTAGACAATCACTTCACATATCTCCATCTGAAGAACAGTACAGTGAAAGGTGAAAACAGATTTGAATCTTGCCATTTGTGGCTCTACCAGGAACTGTGAATCCCTGGAGTGCAGTGCTCCAGTCTTCAGTCTGTTCGGGCACTTTGGAAACAGCTGCCTTGAAAAACCACAACCTTCTGCTTTTCAAGTTTCATACCTAATTTTTTTTTTGTTCCCCCTCTGTGGTCTGCCTTACTGGAATCAACCAGTAAAAATACTACATTTGTGAAAAATTAGAGTATCCCTTGCAGAAACTAACCTTCTGTACATGACCTGGCCACAGTTTCAATTGCAACCAGGAGATGTCAGTATGTTCATAAAGAACAAACCACTGGAGGTGGTTTAAAGCAGCGCAGGAGAAGCTCTAAGGAATAGATGGTTAGTTTCCCTCCCTTATGCATATATCTTTTTATATATGAAGTGGCTTAGCAGAAGGGTTCTTCCTGGAGAATTAAAATTGTTCAATATTCACATAGGAAAGCTACTAGCATGCCTGCACCTGTATTTTACTCACAGACAAGGTCAGGCAGAGGCCATCCTATTTCTGAAATACAACAGTTTGCTCTCTATCCATGGCTCATACTCCATGAAACTACTGCAAATAAAAAGAAACCAGAAGAAGATCTGAAAATCAGAACTGGTCTTTACTGAAAATGCTCATGGTATTTAGGTTGCTGTCACACACCTATCTCAGATTTTATTGGTTGGATGCTGTTAACATTTGACAAGTGGTTTGTATCTTTGATTTAATGATCTCTATGCAACTGCTCATGAACAGACATCCCCCATCTCATAGATCAGTGCTGCTAAAAACACCCAAAGCAAGTGCATCAAAAAACCCAAGAACTGATGCTCACAAAGAACAAATTGCTCGCTTACAGGCAGTTTAAGGAAGTAATGGGTACAGTCACAGACCTTATGTCTTGAGCAGTGCTCCCATTCTCTCGCACTCAGGAGAACATTTTCTAAGTTGATAAGATTGAAGGTGACAAATAGGACTTAGTTATTTGCCTAGTCAATCTTGCATTAGACTTCTTCTTGACTTGAATCCCATGCTGACGAGCTTTCCATATGTCATTCAATGATAGCATCCATACAGTCATGAAAAAGTAAAGCACTTCTGCAAAATAAATATCTCAAGAGCTTTAGGAACTATTTCAGGCTGAACGTGCTCTGCTCTACTGCTTAGGTCTGTAACAGTGGCTAAACCTCTCTATATTTGAAGAAGGCAAGATGATGCATTCCTGAATAATTTTTCAGAAATCATAGAAATCATAGAATGGCCTAGGTTGGAAGGGACCTTAGAGATCATTTAATCCAACCTCCCTGTCATAGGCAGGGACGCCACCTCTCCACTAGACCAGGCAACACATGGGAAGGAGAAAAATCTTTTTTGGTTTACAGCTCTTTGCTGCAGCCTATGCTAAGTCATCTGTGATCTGCAGAAAGAATTCAAGTTTTCTCACTTTATATAGTTAAGCAAATATTCTTGTGTTTATGGAGGCACACTGCTGGCTTCCATTGGCACTGCAGCGTAGCAATTGACCAGTCCACAACTGGTGAGTCCATACGATAAACTGCAGTACCTACCAAAGCGAATTTGTAGCTTTCCTCCACTTCTGTTTTGTGTTGTTTTGCCAAATGATGAGATCCATTCATTTAGGAAAAGATATTCAAGTGTATGCTGCAAAAATCATCAGTCAAGAGGCTGAAGGTCTGAGAGATGGAGGAATAGATAAGAAATAGCAAGGATATGATGCCTTTTCAAGTTTTCTATCAAGTGTTTAGCATTTTGTTCAGTCAATCTGAGAAAATGCCTTTCAGGTCTTAATTTGTGGGTGCTGTGAAAGCTGTGAATAACATACTGACATTGTTGTCACACTTTTCTCAGGCAATAGTTAGAGAAGCTTTGTGCATTGGTTTTGGGAAAACTCCCTGAGGTCCAAACATCTTCTAGTACAACTGAATTAAACTAAACTGCTACTGGGATAGAAATGAAAAATGCCAGCCTCTCCTAACCCCCAAGGTGAGCAGCCTAGGGTGTCGTGTTCTGGTCTGTATTGCCCCTCTTAGGTTCTTTTCTCATAGGACTGCTCTCTCTGCCTGATGCAAGAGAGAGCCTTGTTTTTGGCCAACATACCATGTTCTGCTTTTTCTCAAGTCTTAAATATACATCTGTATTGCTGCAGTGCTAAAACCCAGACACCTGTGGTGAAATAAGGAAAATGGTGTAGTTTTACCCATATCATGAGTGTGCTGTTGTATTGTTTCAGAACTTACGGTAAATGCATCAGGCTCACAGAAAGCCCTTTGGAAGAAGTTTTTCAATAGGATCCGGTTTCAAGAGCTGAAATTTCACCAGAGAAATGGAGTTTGCAGATGAAAAGCCGACTGTTAGTTCCTCCGTGTATTGTCAAAGCACATCCTGGGATAATGAAACATATCGGTGTTAAACTACATGTTTGAAGCAATGAAAAGAAGTCTGACATTTCCTGTATCCACAGGTCCTTTCATGGGTGGGTGCAAACTGCTGTGAGAATATATAGCATGGTGCTGGAAGTGAACTATCATCTTCCCAAAGATGCTTGGAGCAGTGAACCAGCCTGTGTGAAAGGAACAAATGGAGGTGTGCTATGAACTCAGGTCTTATCTTTCATGTACAAAGCAGGAAATCTATTTGTTATGATTCATCATTGGTCACAGAAAATAGACATACTTTCCCAGGGACAAGGCTGGATTCCTGCACATGTGGATGGGAGCCTCAGGCTTCATCAGGCCTCACTGCTGGAGTATGTTTTCAAAAAACAGTTGTTTTTCATTGTAAGTTTAATTTCTTCCAGCTTTTCTGGCTGCATCACTTTCAGACACTAGAACATCACAAAACCCTGCAAAGATGCTCCTCCAACTAACAGCAAATTCAAGTTTCAGTAAAGGCTAAATTTAAAACATAAAATAAAATCACTTAACAACAGAGAATAACTTCCTTGATCTCTCAAAGCGGGAAGAAAGCTCCTCAGTAGAAACAGTTTAGCATTATCATTCCTACTTATTCACTCAGAAAGAGAGTTTAGAAATTGACATGGAAAGTACCAGATGAAGTCAGCTAGGTTTGCTCAGACATAATCCACACTGGGGAATGCAGGTTATGCCACTAGCTAAAAACTGAACTGAACAGGCTGCTTAAGTCTGGGTGTATTGCAGAAAGGGCTGAAATATCCACAGATAACAACAAAATGAGTAGCCCTCATGGGGGATTTTAATCACTCTGACATCAATTGGAAGAACAACACATCGGGAAACACGCAATCCAGGAGATTCCTGGAATGCATTGATGATAACTTCCTTATCCAAGTGATAGAGGAACCAACGAGGAGAGCTGCCATGTTAGACCTCATTCTCGTCAATAGGGAAGGGCTGGTGGGTAATGTTATACTCATGGGTAGCCTTGGCTGTGGTGATCATGAGATGGTGGAGTTTGAGATCTTAAGGGCAGCTAAGAGGGGGAAGCTCAGCAAGTTTGAAACCCTTGATTTCAGAAGAGCTGACTTTCACCTCTTCAGGAGCCTCCTTGGTAGCGTGCCATGGGATAAAGCCCTGGAGGGACTGGGAGCCCAAGAAAGCTGATTGACCTTCAAGGATCATCTCCTCCAAGCTCAAAGGCATTGCATCCCTAAAAGGAAGAAATTGGGCAAAAACGCCAGGAGACCTATATGGATAAACAAAGAACTCCTGGCAAAAATCAAATACAAAAGGGAAACACACAAAGTGTGGAAGCAGGGACTTGTTAGCTGCAATGATTACAAGGAAGTTGCTCGTGTAATCAGAGACCAGGTTAGAAAAGCTAAGGCCCGGACAGAGTCAAATGTGGCCAGCGATAACAGAAATAACAGAAAAGGATTTTACAGTTACATAAGAGAAAAAAGAAACATGAGAGAGAATGTGGAGCCTCTCTGGAAGGATACAGGTGACCTGGTTATGGAGGACGTGGAGAAGGCTGAAATACTCAACAACTTTTTTACCTCAGTCTTCACTGGTAACCACTTGAACCACACCGCTCAAATCACAGAGGGCATTGGCTGGGTCTGAGAGAGTGAAGAAACACCCAGGATAGGAGCAGATCAGGTCTACGAACACCTGGAGTACCTGAAGGTGGACAAGTCCATGGGACCTGATGAGATACATCCACGGGTCATGAAGGAACTGACGGCTGAAGTTGCTGGGCCACTGGCCATCGCATTTGAGAGGTCCTGGCAGTCTAGTGAGGTTCCCAAAGGTTGGAAAAGCATGAACATAACCCCCATCTTTAAAAAAGGGATCAAAGACAACCCAGGTAACTACAGACGTGTCAACCTTACCTCTGTGCCAGGTAAAATCA